>NW_014577167.1:39297-56423 GCF_000485595.1 Priapulus caudatus
GTCATTGGAAAGCCGTAGCCTAACCATGATAAAATTGCAATGTTGTAGTAGCTCGCATCGTTTCGTTTGCTGCACACAACAATGATTGCAACTCAGCAGTATCATTCTAGAGGATGAAGAAAAAGGGAAAGGGATACGAGTACAGGGAGAAAGAGAGAGAGAGAGAGAGAGAGAGAGAGAGAGAGAGAGAGAGAACGAGAGGAGGAGAAGGAGAGGAGGAAAAAGAGAGAGAGAGAGAGAGAGAATGTGAGAGAGGAAGAAGGGGAGGAGGAAAGAGAGAGAGAGCGAGAGACAGACAGACAGTGTGTGTGTGTGTGTGTGTGTGTGTGTGTGTATGTATGTGTGTGTGTGTGTGTACATGTGTGCGTGCGTGCGTGAGTTTGTATTGAAACCACACACAATTTCTTCTCTATGGTGCAGTTGGTCCAGGTCCTGATGGTAATGAGCTGACGTGCCCGCGGGGCTTCTTCCGCTGTGGTGACGGCATACAGTGCGTCGATCCCCGCCGACTGTGCGACGGCAGAGAAGACTGCAACGACGGGTCCGACGAGAGAGAGAACTGTGGAGGTAGGAGGCGGCCAGATGAGTAGCTGTCATTCATCCAGTGTGTGTAGCTAGACGCTTGGTACACTGCTGGTGGTAGTCGGTTCTGTAGTTGGATGCAATTCTGTAGTTATAGGCTAGAATCGCTTTTTTAGAGCTTTGCTTACATAGCAACAGGATGGGTTCTGCCTTAGACTGGCTGTGCTGCTGTAGAATGGGATGGTAGATTGCTTCGTAGTTGTCGTGCATTACTAGCTTTAATGCAATTAATACTTCTGTATTGCTGCTTATTTCTGTTCGCACATTATTTTGCACATCGGAGGTAGCTGTTTGCACAACTACACTCACGTTCTGTTTTCTATTGCTCAATCATACATAAACGCACGAGCTGTTGTCCAATGCAGGAGCGTGCTCCTACTATCGTTTGGGCAGTAGAAAATGGAATGATATGCCTGTTATGTGTAGTACATACGCTTAATTTGCTAACAGCACTAGCTCCGCCTGGTTGTCGTTTCTGGTGGCAATGGCGCTGCCATGATGGCACATGTATTGACGCTAGGTGGCGGTGTGATAGTAAGCCAGACTGTTGGGATCTGTCTGATGAGCAGAACTGCTCTGTAGCAACAGCTGGTAAGTGCTTGTAGAACTGCTGCTCTGATTATACCAGCAGTACATGTTATGAGAGGAGTATAACACCAATTTTACTACATTTTTACTCTTCACCCAGTCAACTTTAGTTGGTCGATGAAAGAAATAATGTATAATTTTCATATTCTTATTGTATGCGTTTGTCATTTGCGTAGCTCGTGCCAAAATATATATAGTTTTAGAGATGTGCTATGGAGCGATGTCTATTCTACCTGATTTTAAACATGATGTTAGTACCATTAGTGACTAGAGATGAGCAAAGGCAAAGATTTAGAATTATAATGTCACCACCACCAAGATAATCACTATACCAAGATTAGTGTTATACTCCATCTGTAGTATGTACTCCTGATTTTGCTTGCACTAATATAATTTTCTGCTTATTGCTTATTTTACTTACATTATTATATTTGCTTTGCATCATAACTTATTGCAAATGGTTAAAGGTACTAGTGTAAAATACTAGTAGATAAATGTGACAGGGTATTGATAGAATCAGCACTTCTGTCTAAGTCTTGCTTTTGGATTACTTTATCATATCTTGCTTAGTGTAGCCATATGACTGAAGCTAATTGTAATACGTCTTGTGAGAGGTTATAGTGTAGTCGACGTCTGACTATCAGGGTGCATCTTCTGTTTCAGTTTTTGCCAAGAATATGGTGAAAAACATGGTCTCGCATGTTATGCACACAGCCTTAAAGAGTTCACGCGATGGTCTAAATCTGGCAACAAGAATTGTGGCCCGCCTCTGTCAACATGTATGATTCTGTTTGCTTCTGTAAGCTGACATCGTTCATGTAACAGGTTTGACTAAATGTTGATCATCTTGCAGGCCCGTCAACAGATGAATGTGTCACTGGAGAGTTTAAGTGCAACGATGGCAACTGCATTGATCAGAGTCTCGTGTGCAATGGCGACTATGACTGCTATGATGGGGATGATGAAACCAACTGCCGTGAGTTGTCAGCTGTACTAGTTCCTATTTGCAGAATCATGCTGTCCTACTGCTCTAATAGGACACGCACAATGTCTGAACCCATGAGCAATATAGTACGATTGCAGCCTATAGTGTGGGGCTTGTATCGTGCTTGATAAGTTAGTGCTTACTAGTTAACGTGGTGTCATGTGTGGTGTTGGGTAGCTGGTGTGGATTGTTACTAGTTAAGGTGGTGTCATGTGTGTTGGTGGGTAGCTGGTGTGGATTGTTACTAGTTAAGGTGGTGTCATGTGTGTTGGTGGGTGGTTTCGATGTTGCTATTGAGACCCTCCATCAGTGCTCTAGCCTGACGAGAATGGTCTGGTTACTATTGCAGCTGCCAAAGAGACGGGACCAACATTTGAGAAGATCAGCGAGGACGTGACTATGGAAGCAGATGAGATGCTTAACATGATCGCCATCATCAAAAATGTTGAAAGCTACAAGGTTTGTGCACTCTTCATCGCCAAGTCAACAATGCTGTCAACAGCTTATCTCAACTAGCAGTCGTATCACATAAGTTATGGTACATATGTAAAGGAATCCATTTGTATTTGTCTTAATTCATCTTGAAAATTCGAATTTTCAAAAACTCGAAATCTTTCAAACCTTAAGGTACTCGCAAACAACGATGTAAGTCGCGTAGTGCACAAGAACCATGTTCCTTCCTTGAATATAGAAACCCGGTTACAACCATGAGAGCCCAAGCTGAAGCTCTTAGGGAAAACGCTTGGTCACCACCAGCAAGCATGGCTAGCCGTCTCAGGGTGGTGTTGTCCACGGCTGTTTATTCTGCTGCAGGTTGAGTGGTCGGTCGATCACGGCGACTACATTGACATTCTCTCCGTCAATGACGACAAGTTCTCGACGGACAACCGCATCTACCTGCGCACGCGCGGCGACTCGACCAGGAAAGAGTTCCACCTGACCATCCTCGGCACCCAGAGCGGCGACACCGGCACCTACAAGGTCCGCGTCGATTCGACCCCGCCGGTCACCAAGGAGTTCCGCGTGACGATCACAGGTGAGTCATCGACGCGCGTCTGCCTGCTCCTCGCCGCATAGCAGGCGTACTCACGATTGCACCTCTGTCGTAGAACGCTAGCATTCGTGCAGCGACGCTGCCCGCGATTATTGTGAAGGAAGTTTTGTTTCAAAAAAACGTACTGCAATGCACGTTAGAATCCCCCCACACCACCCCACTCACCCAGTGAAGTATTACATCTCTTACAGTTTAGCGGACGAATGAACCCAAAGACAAGTGCCTGAGGTTTCGTCTTTTATAGTTTAGCTGCTGACTGAACTCAATTCTGAGCATTTGAATTCGCTAACGGTTAGAGTGCGACGACGGCGTATTTTTTTTTTACATCGCACTCCTCTGCATTCTCGCAGGTTATGAGCCGGAGCCAGTGTCGTGTGAGACTGGCTACTGGCAGTGTGAGGACGGCGCATGCATCGACGCTCGCAGAAAGTGTGACGGTCGCTCCGACTGCGACGACGGCTCCGACGAGCAGGGATGCGAAGGTATATATAGAGTGTTGACATCTGGGCTATTCCTCACCACTGAGGCCCACATTGTCACGTATGGAGTGTTGAGAGAATTATCCCCTAGGCAATAATAAAAATATTGTTTGTTTGCCCCCACCCGACCGACCGGCCAAAAAGGGGCCGACTCAAACAAATTTATTGATCTTTCCCATTCTTTTTTTTTATCGTACACCTTTATCACTGTACATTATATAAATCTGTAGGCAATATATTATATGTACCAAGCAAAACCAACATTCAACATAAAAGGTAACACAAGCACACCCGAGCATGTAAATACCATGTTGAATTTGTAAAAAGACCCCCTCCTAAAAAAAAGCCTACCTACCTACCTAAACTTTTCAGCCTGGGTCAGGTGAGGGCAAACAAAGATATTCTTAATTGTGGCCCTATTGAGTTACTACTCACTCGGCTATGGCGTGACACGTTTATTTATAGTTGTACCGTGAACATATCTATACTCAGATTTCTTTAGGTATGTTCAGGAGTGGATAATAGTGATTATCTATTATCTCTATTATAATAATCTCTATTATCCACTACTGATATGTTCATGGATTTCAATGACATATTTACATGTGGAAAATATGAGAAAAATGTGTATTCCTTTCCATCTTTTCTTTGTTTTGTTACTGTAGTTGTCTTGTGTGTCAAGCGGTATCTCCATCGTTAACATCTTCTCATCAAGTCTCTCTCCCTGGATCCTGGATTGTATAATTGCCGTTGGTGTTTTCTTTCCCAATTCATGTTTTCAGGTCCAGAACTGAAAACTGCCTTTCCTTGTCCACATGCCAAGTTTTCTCTGATTGATCCTTCTACCAACAGAACGAAGTACTGCAACGTTTGGAACTGGTGTCCTTCTGGTTACGAGTGCAGCAACTATGTGTGCTGTCCGACTGGTACCCACTAACTCCCACGTACCTCCTATAATTCAATGCCGTGCCTACGTTGTTTCTTCTCACGTATATAGGAGACAATACTATTGCTCTTTCGGCGAATGCTATAGCTCTTTTTACTGCATCGTTGGTCTAACAGTGTTTAGAGATTAATGATTTTAGACAAAAACGCCCCAAAATCAAATCGTATCAATCAAGTCAGCTAATGTTACGCCACCTGATTCAAATACAGTCAACACCTGCGTTTGTGATCAACTATAGAGCGGTCTGCTGCCATTAAATTCCGCTTTTGTTGTTTCCCTTAAGTAGTATTTTTAACAGTGAAATAACCTCTATAGTACAGCCACACGTCTATAAAGGCCAATTTTGCCATTGTACACAGGTTTGACTATATTGCAAAAGTCTGTTCCATAAAGTAAGTCTGTTTTAAATACAGCAGACTGCTTGACGTTCGGATCCTTGTACATTAGTAAATCAGCACGTTCATGTGAAAAGGGCTATTTTACAGAATTTTACCTTAAGCACGAAAGGGTATTCGTATTGTGTATTTCTAGTGAAGTAGATGCAGTTAGCAAATAGAGTATTACAATTTTTCATTGCATGTATTTAGTAGCATAGTTCCTTGGTGTGTTGGTTTGATCACATCCCTAGAGTTTGATGACGTGTAGCACATTTGGTTACGTATTAATTTCTTCTGATAACCTTCTGCACAAAGTGTGGTTTTTATAGCTAACGTTGTAGCCTTGCATATTACGCATTCCTAGCTTAGATTTTTAAGTAACAAAACTCGTTGTTTGGAATAAGACAATAATAATAAGAGAGAGAGAGAGAGAGAAGAGAGAGATAAGAGAGGACAGAGAGAGAGAGCAGAGATCGAGAGTGAGATGGAGAGAGAGATGAGAAAGAGAGAGAGGAGAGAGAGAAGAGAATGAGAGAGTGAGGGAGCGAAGGGAGAGATGAGAGGAAAGAGGAGGAGATGAGAGGAGAGAGGAAAGAAAAGAAAGACGAAGAATGGAGAGAGAGAGAGAGAAGAGAGAGAGCATATGAGAGAACAGAGACAGGAGAGAGGGGAGAGCGAAGAAGAGAGGTAGAGAGAGAGAGAGACGAGAGAGACGGAGGGGGGGGGAGGGAGAAGAAGGAAGAGAAAGACGAGATCGAGGAGATCTGAGAGGAGAGGAGAGGAGAGAGAGAGAGAGAGAGAGAGAGAGAGAGAGAGAGAGAGAAAGACAGACAGAGAGAGAGAGAGAGAGAGAGAGAGAGAGAGAGAGAGAGAGAGAGAAAGGACAGACAGACAGAGAGAAAGAGAGAGCGAGAGCAGCATAAAATGGCACACACACCCGGTGATTTGGTGGATGCAGATTTTCCAATTGTCTCACTCGTGAGCACTTTAACCAAAACTACATTGATAGTGTTGTAAATTTCGAAGAACACATAAATGCATATTATTTAAAACTGGTGTGCTGGGGGGAGCATGGGCAGGTAAATTGTAAAATGAGAGTTTAATCAAGAGTTTTGCAGATAGGGTTCCTCTCAGCCGGTCTAACTAGGCCAATCTATGCTCTCTACCAAACTGGAATCTCCTAGATCCTTTTGCAATCGCTGGCTCTATCTTAGCTGCTATAGCTTAAGGTGAAGGGTTCGCTGGTGCTCTGGCTAACGCTTCCTTTACCCTCTGCACAACTACGCTACCAGCTCCCGGCCACCTGCAGTGCGGAGGCAACGTGCCCCTGATTGACGCTCTCTCACAGCAGCCAAGGACCTGCTCCTTCTTTGAGCTCTGCCCGGCAGGTTACGAGTGCAGCATTCGTGTGCAGGGTGTTATCCCCGTCTGCTGCCCCATTCGCGGTATTGCTTGCTTTACTCGCTTCATTTGCGCGATAGTTTGCACAGTTGTACATTTTATTACAGTAGTGCACGATGGATTTTTAGCCTGCTTGAATTTTCCGTGTGAGTAGATAATAGATATAGTGTAAAGAATCGCTATTCCGGTTAGTAAACGATAGTTTACAGTCTTGATTTTCCCTGTAATCGGCTTGCATAGTTTTACTGCATGATGATTTTTTTCCCCGCTTGAAAATTCCGAATGCCTACAATAGTGTAATATACCTTTAGACAGGTTGATCAAAATATTATAGTGGCCGTGTTTGCATGGTTTACTGCATGCTGATATCTTTCCTGATTGATTTGGATATTGTTTATAACAGATTGCTTCCATTCTAGCGCCTGAGCCAGTAACTACACCAGCTCCCTCTGGCTGTAGCTCTGGGTATTGGCAGTGCCGTGATGGAAACTGCATAGACGAGCGCAGGAAGTGTGATGGCCGTGCAGACTGTCGTGATAGGTCAGACGAGGAGGGCTGTGATGGTGAGTACCACCCTGTTCTAGAAGCTTCATTGTGCATCAGTTGTTATAACCAAAGCTTTATATTATGGTGGTAATCATTGGGAATTGGTTATAAGTGACTTCCATCGATTAAGTATTGAGCAGCAGGCAGTAGCAATCTACCAAATAAGATGTTTTTACAGGCTTGAAATTTTTCATATTATTACATTTGTGCTGTGTCAGTGGTAGTCAAGTGACACTCTAGGTTTTGCTGCCACATCACGTGTTCTCCCCTTCTTAGCTGGTGCAGTGCAGTGTGTCACTTGCGGCGTACACCAGTGGTTTTCATGCTTCTAACATAAACTTGTAATTGAAGTTGAACTGAAAAATTTCTATTCTAGAACCTGAGCCAGTAACTACACCAGCTCCCTCTGGCTGTAGCTCTGGGTATTGGCAGTGCCGTGATGGAAACTGCATAGACGAGCGCAGGAAGTGTGATGGCCGTGCAGACTGTCGTGATAGGTCAGACGAGGAGGGCTGTGATGGTAAGGGCAGCTGCCATTTACAAATACAAAACTAACAATACAGAAAAATATTTTTAGGAGCTTAACCAGGTTAGTATTGGTCTAATCGTGAATTAAAGATTAACAGCTGAAGCCACGTAAAACCTATTTTCCACTTTCAGAATCTAGTGGCAATAAAGCTTTTATGAAAATAATGGAAGGGTGTATTTAACACAACACTCATTGCAGCACTGACCAGTGTTATTAAATAGCTCTTTTATTTTTCACCTAAACTAACACACCTTGTGTGACAAATTTTGCATACTGATAACCGTGCAGCTTTACTAACAGACATCGCACAACTTCTACATTTTTACTAACAATTACTGCATGACCTTTGAATTATTTTCTAACAGATGTATTTCCACGTATTTGCATGTTTTCTGAATTTTCTTAATAGTCCCTAGTCGATTTTGTGGAGGCAAACTTCCCTTAATAAACCCACTATCAAGGCAGCCCAGGACCTGCTATTTCTTGAACCCATGCCCTAGAGGGTACTCTTGCAGCAGAGGAAGTGAGATATCTGTCTGCTGTCCCATTGGTACTAATATTTACTTGCTAATTATTTTCATAATGTGTGCATTTTACATTTATTTAACAACGTTTTAGTTGCCTACTAATATATATCTGCCTGTGATATTCCGTTTGTGTGCTGTCTAATTGCACCCAATATGAGATCCAGTGTGAAATAGTATATGCTGCTATATTATTTTTGAGCATGTTGGTCACGTGTTTACTTATGGTTATGTATACCGGGTGTGACAATGTTTCATAGATGATGTTTCGAAGAGATGATGATACAATTGTTTTTTGTCGTAGATGAACCCGACACTCCGGCACCACCGACCGCACCACCGCAGGTCGTCTGCGCAGATGACGATTTCAGGTGTGACAGCGGGGACTGTATTCCCGGCAGCGAACGCTGCGACGGCAACTCCCAATGTCGGGACGGCTCGGATGAGGAAGGATGTGGTAAGCTGCTCTACTCTGTGTTTGTTTCAGAGTGCGATCTGTGATGAGTGCGAGTTATTTTCCACCGTGTAATTATCCTTGTCAGTAGACTTCTTGTCACCTGAATTCCTTTCTCAGGGTGCGTAATTATAGAGTTGATCAAGCTGGGAGAAGCACATGACCCAATCCTATTTGATCCATCCCGATTTGTTTATCCCACTGGCATGCTGTCATGTGCTTTCCACTGGTTTTAGATCTGTTGTAATTATGTATTATAATTGGTTTATAATTGACTTAATTTCGTATTTCTTTGAACCTGTCTTAGCATTATGGTGGCAGTTTAAAACTCAGTCGGTCAAATCTCTTGCCATTTTGTATGAAGAGGATCGTGACTCCTGAGGGGAATTTCTGGTAAAGAGTTTTGATTTCTCATCCGTGTAAACTTTTATCACGAGGGTGGGCCTCTACATTGAGTGGCAGCATCATCTTTCTGGTGCACAAGGGAGGCAACACTTACTATCTACAACTGCGGCATGGTCTCTGAATCGGCACGCAAATCCCAGCACGGATCCGCGTGCTCGCGGTTCAGCTTTCACCACAGTTATACCTAGTGAAGTGTTGCGCGTAGCCTTAAGCTGGTAAAGTACGGGACACTAGTTCAAGTTGGAAGCGCTCGAAACCGTCACCGCCGAGAATCCGTTCTCGTAGATTCGAGAGCGAGTTCTCGTGTTACCGCTCGATGCATCGTGCGACGCGTGACGCCGCTGCCGACGCCCATCGCAGCGCGATGCACGCAGACAGCTTGAACTACGGTGTGCTCACCAAGCTTTACACAACTTAAGCGCGATTGTAACTGCAAGCACCCCCGCGCATGTGCCTTCTGTCTGTCTATCCGTAGTCGTCAAGGAGTGCCAGTGGTATGAGATGTCGTGCGATGGCGGCACGAATTGCGTTGACAAGCGGAGGCGCTGCGACGGCAGGGACGACTGCAGGGATGGCCTAGATGAGGCCGACTGTGGTACGTACTCACAAACATGGCGCCTGCCATCACGCGATGGTAGCCACCGCAGTCTGTGTGTCGCGGGAGCTGATAAAGCCCAGCGCACATTGCCGAACATTTTGCTCCAAAACATTATCGTAGAAAAGTTCCATGAAATGTTCGGCAATGTGCGGTGAAAAAAGTCGCCGAACATTTGTTCCGAACAATGTTTCTGAAGATCGGAAATGTTTGATATCTCGAACATTGTTCGTCGAATGTTCGACAATGTGCGCTGAATGTCGAACAATTCTAGGAACATTTGTAAAGTAGTAACCAATAGCAGCACAATATGTGGTCGCATGATTTTTGTGCCCAATCATGCGCCGATCACATGACTCTTTACAACTTGGCTACTAGACGGCGCCACGCGGTTGTTCGCTTCAAAATGTTCGGCAATGTGCGCTCAGCAATTGTTCACCCGCACATTGCAGGCAAAAACATTTGTTCGGACGATAAATTTGTTCAGGAAAATGTTCGGCAATGTGCGCCAGGCTTAATACGGAGGTGTTGATCTTGAACAGCATTCAGCGTATTAATTTGTTTTTGTAGAGTTGGAATGGAAAGCGGCAAAGGGTAAAGAGCATTGTAGTGAAGCTTTTTATTATATCGCTTATGTGTGCTTATGCAAATTTAGCCTAACACAATAAGTGAAGGAAGCCGTATGTTAAGCCTTATAGTAGGCTATTATTTTATATTACTACTACTACTGTACTAGGAACTTGTAATTTGTATGAATTATAGAAAAGAGTGCACTAGGCTAAATGTACATTTCATCGACTATTTGGCAGGTGTGGTGTGAGTGTTGAAATGTTTCGTCTGAGCACACGCATTCTAGTAGAAGTTAGTGTGATAGTGTCAGTGAAGACAGTGATTGACATAGGTGATGAGCCGTTACTAGTTATAGGGGATCCGAGCTTGCTGACACATTCTTTTGTTTCAGAACCCCGAGAATGCACTTCAGCTGAGTTCAAGTGCAACAATGGCCGCTGCATTCCGGCTAGCAAGCACTGTGACGGACGTTACGACTGTCTGGACCGCTCTGACGAACACAACTGTGATGGTTCGTGACAATCTCAGTCTCGCCTGTGTATAGGCACTGAAAAACATCGAGTGTTTAATCGTCTTCATATGTAATTGTGCACTGTTCATATATGATTTTCGATACCGCTTTTAAGACCAGTGAAAGTGTAACCGGGCAGATGCTGTAATAGCGAATCGATTTGTATCGGGATTTTGCCGCCGCGACGATACCAGAGTGTAGCTCGCTGACCGGCTATCGCATATTTTCACATCGTGACCGTTTCCAGCCGTAACGCAGCCGCCGACCCCAGCACCGACTACGCAGGCGCCTACGCGGCCAGGAGGTGGAGGCGTCGTGAACACGTGTCGCCAGGGAATACCTCTCATCGACCCGTTCACGCGCTCCTACAGGACGTGCTCGTTCAGAAACCCGTGCCCAAGCGGCTACGAGTGCAACACGGCCGTGGCTGACGTCGCTGCAGTATGCTGCCCTGAAGGTATGTGGTCGCCACAACGTCCCGCCGTTCACGCACCTTTTTTGCTATCGACTCGATATCAAACTCGCTCCCATGATCTTGTACATTTTGGTACTTGCGCTCTCCTAAAACCGATTTTGTTATTTTTTTGGTATGTAATGTTGTGCTCTTCTAAACCCCATCCCTGATCTTGTGTTTCTTGGTATGTTTTGCTCTCCTGAATCCCTCCCTGATCTTGGACATTCTCCTATGTTGGAATTTTCTCATGTTGTAATCACTGTCGTGCTACGTTTGTGTACTAGTGACCGTAAGTAAGGATGTCAACATGGTTGGAAAGCTGGAGAGTTAGATGTTAATTTGGAAGAGAATTTCAGTTTATTCTGAAGTTGTGGAAGGTTTAACCTAATTATTTCAATAAAAATTGGTTAAGATATTAATTTTAAATAACAATAGTGTGGTTATTCAAGTTCTGCAGATGATTACATCATTGACACAGTACCTGGTTGTACTGGAGCTGTTCTTTATTTCATGATCTAATTGCTGTCTAAATCTATATGTACTAAATATCAGGAGCTAATAATGACAAATTGTCAAAATAATGACAAATTATATTATAATTACAATGTCTAATAATGACAAATTTGTCATTATTAGCTCCTGTAAATATGTATATATAGATAGCATCAAAAGTACAGCGTAAACCTTTATTATGTACGAAAGTACATCATAAATCTTCATTTTGTACTCTTGATAGTATCTATATTATGTCCAAAAATGGCAGCGTCCAAAAATGTGGTAACGCAGTGCCGATTTAATGGTATATTACATCAATGCTGATTAACGTGTTACTGTGTATTGTAAGCTCTTTGAGCACTGTTGTATTTTTCACCTGTTATTCTGCAACAGTCTCGTAGATAACCCATTTTCGTGGCCATAGTGGTTTTTCTTCTCGATGGTTGTTTTGTGTCTGGTGGTCTGCGCTCTATTGAGGCGAGGGTCACAGTACTGAGTAGCAGTATAATCGTAGGGCAGCACCTTGACTAACCGTTGTCTGATGTCGGCACAACGAATCTGCGTGTTGCGCGTTGCAGTCATGTGTTGCTGGCAACGATGTAGTGTCTCGTGTGTTGTGGGTGTTTGGATCTTCTTGTATCTATTGTATCTATCTTGGAGTTCTTGCATCGATGCCATGACATGTCATCATGTATCGATCACACTGGAGGTAGGGGCATGACAACTGCGGCATGCCACAGGTGGCAGCACAAAGTTTTGTATATTTCGGGCTCTCGGGGGGGGGGGGTACTTTCGAGCTCTACCCACTAGCTCTCATGTGTCAGAAACGACGAAACCTTTTAACTGCTGCATGCGAGTATAATTGCCTGAAGCACGGATCTGTTCTACTTGTATGCGTGGCTACGCACTGTACTGACCAGGGAAAAAATAAAAGTTTATTTTTTGGGGGCTACTTTTCAAGCTTGCGTGCATGAAAATAGCACTCAAAAATTCGGTTTGCATTGAACTCTATGCAAATTTACGGGGGCTCTTTTTGCCATTTCCGGGGCTCTTTTTGGCATTTCGGGGGGCTAAATTGCCCCGAGCCCCCGTGTATTTTTTTCACTGGTACTGAGTGGGTTACGCTTGTCGGTGTACCACCATGTTGGAACGCCTAGTAAATGGAGAAGCTTCTGGATAATAGCTCCAGAAGTGATGCACCTCGTCAAAGGCATGCTGTTGTGTAACTAGCGGAGCTAACAACGGTGATACCCGGGTCCGACCCTTGCTCTGGCTACGGATATGGATCGGTGAAAAAGGGAAGCTGCTCCTCTGGGGGATGGTGCCGACTAGCTGGATTGCAATGCTACCAGGGCGCGTGCTGCACATCGCCAGGTTAGTAGCTGCAGCTTGCTACAAACGTGAAACGTTCGTAGGGTTAGGGTTCGGTACGATTGCCGCGATGCAAGTAAGTGAGAATGATCTCTCGCACACATCATTGTGCTGTCGGGTCATTCAGAGTCGGATATATTCGTCAAGTAACGAACCGCGCGATTACACTTGCTAGTATTGTCACGACACAAAGTTGCGTTCATACTGTGCTGACACTGACGCACTGCATGCCCTGTATTGCACACAGCCATCTGCAGGGATGGGAGCCAAGCGCTGGCAGATTCTGCCACCGGTAAACCTATAAGGTGCGACGGAACGCCGGGATCCTGCCCCACGGGGAGTCGGATGGAAATATTGTATGAGGCACCCGGATGTCTATGCTGCGGGAAGATTGGTATAAGTCGTTCGTCCGTCATCATTGTCGCGTAGACTAGGCCGGCGTGGAATGCACGCACTCACGGCTGGTGTACTTACACGTGTGGCACAGTTAGTTATAGCGAACAACCTAATGCTATACCTCTGGTGCTTTCGCTCCCGCTGACCAAGTCTGGAGAGACGTCTGTCGTCGATCATCCTAGCGGTCGGATAAATTACAATTAGGGTGTATGCAAAAGATTCCAAGAGAGAAACCTGAAGCTGTCGCTTTTATGTGAAGCCCACACACTCATTTTGAAGAGCCTGGCTGCAGTAACTCGTGTGACATAATACTATGCACTGCGCAACTCATTCCAAATTCACTGTAAATAATTCCATATGATTGAATGTATTTTTTTACAATATTTGGTTCGCTATTTTATTTCAACTAGGGTTTTTTGTTGTTCGTTTTTTTCGTCTGATATTTCGTGCACTGCCCTTGTATTCCTAACTGCAAGTTGTTAATCAAGTAGTCTGTTATTAGTTCACGCTACTTCAACTGAGATTCGTCAGGGCTATATGCGGGTCTCATCTCATCGTTTCTCTATGTGTGGTAGCATCAGATAGACGGGGAACGTGATCTCTTTTGCATTCAAATGCTGACCTGCTGGTTTTCCACATAACAGTACTGAGTGCTGGAGTCACTAAGAGGTGTGTTGTCGCGTGAAAGCTTTCAGAAGAGAATCTACACCTGCTGTTCGTTGTTACTGGTCGTGTGTATCCATCCATTTCCATGCCATGTTCTCTGTCATTCGAATACATCGGTGATAAACTCTGGCTCTGAGATTCCCACTGTTACACTACGTGTCACACACTGCTACCTAGCGTTATACTGTGCTTGCTGAAAGCTGAGAAGGGTGCTGTAGCGTAGCGCGTATGTCTCCGTCACGACTAGAGCAGCTCAACTGTGAAAGCTCGCGAGCGTGCCAGTGTCTCGATGCGTGTCGCACCGTACGAGCATCCGACATGTCACTCGTGTCGTTGCAGTGCCACCTACGACGCCAACGGGTTGCTCCGCCCAGCAGTTCCAGTGCATCAGTGGCGAGTGTGTGGATGGACAGTACAAGTGTGATGGCCGTCCACAGTGCCGAGATGGCTCCGACGAGTTTAACTGCCGTAAGTGCCTTTCTCTCTTCATTCCTCTGAAAGTACGTGAATTGCAATATTGGTATACAGAGACACCCCTACTTACGAACAGGTTCGGTTCCGAGCGGTCGTTCGTAAGTCCATTTGTTCGTAAGTCCAACATATGTACGTATACAGTATTGGTGGGTATAGTAATCACAAATAACACTGAATTTGTGGAGAGAGCACAAGCACACGTATGAACAATGCCACTAGAGTAACATACTATTGTTTACATCTCAGCGCTTCCCGCGCTACATTGCTGCCACCACTCGGCGGATCTGCGAACTAAACCTTGCGCCTAAATTTTCGACTTCAGGGCAAATTGTTCCGATCATCGAAAGTTCATAACACGAATGTTCGTATGTAGGGGAGTCTGTGTACTTGCCCCGCTGTCGTGAGTACCATCTTGCTAGCCTTCCATGAAAGCACGATGGGTTACAGTATGATTCAAATTCCCCCGTCGGCTGCCTGTCTACCAGCTGAACACATGAACCACCCGGTGTTTCACTTCTATGTGTGTTTGAGTTCATATGCTGCAGGTGAAATTGTCTTCACGTGAGCACACATTTTTTCATTGCGCCGCATACAGGCTCTCGTTTGTGATGCAGGTGCTAATTTTGGTGGCTACATGCTCAGGTATTTACCAGGTTGAAGATACATTGGACTTACGGCCATGTGTTTGCAGCCATGTGTGTGCAGCCGTACTTGTGGCGCGACTACGGGGCATTTTTAATCGCGGTTGGCACGGCAAGTTTTTGCACCGGTAATATTCAAATTAGCGTTCTATTGAAGCCGACAAGGTCAAAGTTGGTTAAGAATGCTCCGAGGTAACTAGCGTTAGGAGTGTGTGGGCTAGGTAGTAGCTGTCCTGTGTGTCCTCAGTGTGCAATGTCCTCAGTGTACGATTCTAGCATCCAGGCCGTGTCGTGCCGACGAGTTCCGCTGTGAGATGGACGTGTGCATCGATGCCTCGCTGCGTTGCAACGGCGTCCATGACTGCCTCGACACCAGTGACGAGTTAGACTGTAGTAAGTCCCCCCACCCCCCTACCACCACAGGTGCCTGCGGTCATGGGAACACGCAGGGGTTGCCGCGGTAACCGGTCGCTCTGCTCAGCGAGTCAATAGAGAGAGTCGGAGTATGTGTCACCAGGAACGTATCAGACCAGAGCGCCACGTGTGACATCACCGTAGCGCAATCTCTGCCACGAGAGGGCGTGGGCGCTGCTCTGTCATGCAGAGACCACTCGCACGCCCTCTCTGTGTGTGTTACTTGGCGATGCTCGGATAGGTTCTGGTTGATGAATGCTCCGCTAGATGGCACGAGGTGTAGGGTGTTGTCGTCAGTGCTTCGGCCGTGTAGGCGCCCTCACTAAACCTCACATCTGAACCCCGAGTTACATCTAGCTGCTTTGCTTGCATGTGTTCCTGTCGCGACGCTTCACAGATATAGGGTTATGGTGGCAGGTAGCAACGCAAAGCCAATCTTCGTAGTGGTGCTGATAGGGTCTATGTCTCCCTGGGTACTGCTGGAACGTATTCTGGGTACGGTCCGGTATACCGGAACGTACCCTTGGTAACTATCTGATATGGCTTTAGGGCCGTTTTCAGTTAGGGTTAAAGGCCTTCTTTAGTCATATCTCTAAAACTGGTCAAATTTTTACAATTATTTGAAGCTAGTATCAACACGTAAATAACAAAAGCATATCGTATATTATTTGGTATGCCTCTGTGATATGAAAACACTCTTGTGTGGGTCTATGAATGTTGAAAATCATTTAATCTTCGCCAAAACCGGCGGTTGCACCAGTGGGAGAAACGCTCTGTGACGTCAGGCTAGCGTCGTTCTTGCCGCTGTTGCAGTCGCAACACAAAGCCTGCATCACTGCGATGAGCACAAAGCGATCCTCGACTGATAAGCTTACTAATATATTAGACCAAGATATAGACTTAAATACAACTTGAAAGTATTATGGTGTCCAACGTATATTAATTATTACATGAGCATGATATCCTATGCATATATAATATAATATAGATACTATTATAGATATATATATAATATTATATGCCATTGTGACTTACTACCGGTATTTAAACCACATTAATACTCAGACAGAATAAGTCAGGTTTCCAACCGACTACGTTTCAACTGACTCAGGGATTAAAACGCGCTACATGACTATAATATTAATTATTATACTCATACTGTCATGATATATACACTGAGTTTCTTAACAATACAAGAGATTCTCAAGTACTATAAGAATTAAATGATCAAATTTACAGGGTGAGCAATGAATACTCTAATACATTAATGATTATCGTGAGTAAAAATTCTGACGGTTACATTAAATATAAAACTTGGGACCGGCGTGAAAGTACCCGACCAGTCCATGTCATCATTTTCAGCCTACCTGCCTAAAAACATTTACCAACTATGTTGTGGTGTCGTTTCTTACTTTGGTTTTGACATGTTTCATTAAATTTTAGTCACATGTACTTAATTATAATAGTCAAGTAGTAGAATAGAAATCTGTACAGATTTAAGTTACAGTAGCCCGACCAGGCTGGGAGCGATCGGATTGGCAGTAACATTGTGGAATATTAGGGATGAGGGGTATTTTCTCAACCCTCGCACGAATGAATTCAGAGCGGACAGATACACCCCGTTATCATCGATTTCTTGCCTGGTAGCTTTGCTGTTTTAAAGGTTACG
>NW_014577167.1:57991-79065 GCF_000485595.1 Priapulus caudatus
GGTAGCAACGCCAAAGCCATTTCGTTAGTCGGTGCTGGATTAAGGGTCTATGTCTCCCTGGGTTACGTGCGTTGACTGCTGCGAACGTTATCTGGGTACGGTCCGGTATTACCCGGGAACGTACCCTGGTAACTTCTGATATGGTTAGGTTAGGGTTAGGCGTTAAAGGGGAGTAGGCGTAAGGCGACTCCCTAGACTCGTTAGTGGAGTAGGCGAGGTACGGTCCGGCCATATTAAGATAGTACCAGGGTACGTTTCGGTATACCGGACCGTACCCCAGGGCGTACGTTCCGACAGTACCCAGGGAGACATAGACCCTGGCAGCTGTAGTGGTATATATTACGTGCAGGTGAATGGATGCAAGCCATCACATTTTGTTCATAGCATAGTAATAACGTCAGCAGTTGCATGTTGCTTTATGATAGTGCGCCCGCTTATAATACAGGATATCATGGGAAAATGGATGCTTGTTGACTTACTTGCAATTGAGTATGACTTGCAAACTTTCCTTCTTTTTGCAGGCCAGTCTCCTAAATCTATATTTTATTTCAGGTTTTCACGTTTACTGCGTTTTTGTGGCTATTATACTTGTAATGAAACGTTCACCACAGCTATTTGCTCTTCAACATTTTCATTCACAAGTATAATACACTGAATGCTTTTGCCATACCCATCAGTTTAACCTTGGGCATTTTGATTTCTTCTTATGCTGCTGTTGGGATGGACAGTGTATGGTCCTGAAGGTATAAGCCTCATATATAACTATGAATAAATAATTATATATGTACACGTACACATATCATTACAGTGTAAGACATTGCGATAGACAGAAAGAGGCTTTCCCAAGCTATGTTAATAATTTTTACAAACATTGCAAATGCAATGTTCTGGTGACCATGACATATCACTAGTCACCGCGGAGAATTCTCTCATCTGCTTGCACCGTGCTCGTTGTAACTGATGTGATATGTTGCCTGCAGCTGTGACTGGATACATCGTAGAGGTGATTCCTGAGCAGCAGACTGCGCGGGAGGGTCAGGAGGTGGTGATTGAGTGTCGTGCCCAAGGCTCGCCCTCTCCTATCCTGCGCTGGACACGTGTCGGTGGCGTCATGCCACGATCTGCCTCGGACACCGGCAGGGGGCGCCTCGTCTTCACGCAGGTTGCCGCGGCCGACCAGGGATCTTACAAGTGTGAGGTGCGCGGAGTGACAGGAACATACGAGGCCACGGCGAGGCTCACTGTTGAACCATGTAGGTGGCGCATGCGTGCAATTTTTTATACGATTACTGTTTTCTGTGCAAATTGCTTAGATGACAGATGTGCACTTGGTTTACTAAATATTTACACTAACATAAATGTATTATTTTAGTATTTATTCAGTGTTTATTATAATGTAAATAATAGTAATAGTATTTAATATTTCTTCAGTATACATTTAGCATAAATTTCTACGTGTGCATATGTACACGAGTTGCCTTGTATACTAGACCAATATACTTACTGTATACTGTATCGTATTTTACTGCATGGCCATTGCACTATGCTGCACTGTATTGAACTGTATAGCATTGTACTAAAATATACTATAGCACACTGCACTGTATGCGATGTCCATCTTGCTGCGGTAGTGTGGCACGTGAAATAGTAATGGGTGAAATTCCAATAAGGCAAAGTTTGAATAAGCGTATGCACCTTTCACGTGTCGTCGGCTTGCAGATGGACCGACACAGACCCCTCCAGGTCCGTACAACTGTGCCGAGACTGAGTCAACGTGTAGCGATGGACAGTGCATCCCACGCGACTACCTGTGTGATGGAGAAGCTGACTGCAAGGATGGAAGCGACGAGGCATCGTGTGGTACGTGAAATTGACAAAACTAACACGTCGGTCAATCATATGTTGCTGCCAGTCTTGTGGATTTTGTTGTACTACATGGACCTTTGTTCTCTTTTCCACGCTCAGAAAAATACAGATCATGGAATAAAAATGTGGAAGCACTGCGACATTTCGTCTGTTTCGACATGACACCTTTCGTCTCTCTTTCGTTGTAATGTAGTAATGCGTGGTGGTGTCATTCGTAGTTGCCTCAGCCTTGTTCTTCACTGTTGTAGTCAAGGCAGACCAGTGTGAGCCGAATGAGTTCCAGTGCAACAATGGCCGCTGCATCCAGAAGATCTGGCGTTGTGACGGGGACAATGACTGTGGAGACAGATCTGACGAGGAAAGTTGCCGTAAGTCTCGAGCAATGGCTTCACCTGTAATCTCATCGTCACGGTAACTACTCGATTGACATCTCGGCACGATCCTATGTGTAGGGTTTTGTTGCTAGGTTGGTCATGTTGGACCGGTTTTATATGTGTTTATCACACGTACATTTGTTGACGTGGAGGGAATGTGTTGTCAAACATTGTGTTTTAGAACGTCCTATCACATCAGTGATTGGCTAAAGCTGTCTGTCAATCACGTGAGGCAGGCAGGTCAATCTATTTGTAGCGGTTGTTGTAGCGGTGTTGTAAACGTTACGCAAAGTCATCTGTGCATTTGGAGTAAAAAGTGGCAATAATAGTGTCACAGAAAACTACCTTCATTTGGAGACAGTCACGTGATGCCTCGTGTTGCTCTATGTCGTGGGTCGAATCTGCTACATCGGCTCACCCGCCTTCTATGTTCTCAGCGACCCACAAGCCTGGTGATCCATGCAATGCCGATGAGTTCCGCTGTGTGTCCGTCGACCAGTGCATCCCCGCTAGCTACCAGTGTGATGGGGAGTTTGACTGCCAGGACAGGACCGACGAGATCGGATGTGGTACGGTGCTGCAAGCCTGACTCAGCGCGAGACAGTACCGCATATATTCCCCGCACTTAAGCTTCACCATAACAGTAGCTAGTCACTGTCGCGATGATATTATTACACGGAATCGTGGAGAGAAGAAAATTCACTGTTACTAACACTGTTCAACCCCAGGAGCCTCGCAAACGGAAAACTATTTAAATTTAAGTAGAAAAAAGCTACCACCGATATTACGACGAAGGCTGTTAAACATCAGAAATCCATTAAGCAGTGACATCTGCAGGCAGCAGAGTATAGCCCCAGCCATAATAAGCAATGATTACAACCAGCGAACCTCGGAAATCGTGAATGAATGTGCGAGCAGCGAAGAGTGAGTGTGATTTTTCGTGCTTCTGCTCGGCAGCGCCACCCACGATCACGCGCCCGCCTCCAGCCATGGTGATGGTCAACGTCGGCGAGACGGTCACGATAGAGTGCACTGCCGTCGGCGTGCCGACACCCTTCATCAACTGGCGTCTGAACTGGGGTCACGTGCCGCCACCGCCACGCGTCAGCAGCACCAGCGTCGATGGCTTCGGCCGTCTCACCATCAGGTTCGTTCGCCGAGGAATCTCTGTTGTTTTGTCTTGTAATTTGCTCTAATTTCTGAAGGACGACTCACACATCTGTGGCACGTAGCTGCGGCATTTGTCTCCACTGCTAATATAGCGGCTTTTGTTTGCTTTCAGGAACGTGCAATTCTCCGATCAGGGAGCCTACAGCTGTGAAGCGATCAACAGCAAGGACAGAGTCTTTGGTCAACCAGACGCCATTCTCAAAGTCAAAGGTTCATTTCAGAATTAATCCGAACTTGTTCGTCTAAGAAATAAGTAGCTTACCTGGGTGATCACTGATATATAGGTGCACGTTCGTTCGTGAAGTTTGTATGCCTCTTTGTGTGCATTTTCTGCAGTGTGGAAATCATTTACATTACCTGGCTGTTGTTTCTATATCTGCAGGTGAGACAGGCATCTGCCCATCACTACTGTTCAACGCCGCCGCCACGGACGTGTCTAAGTGCATCTCCTGCTTCTGCTTTGGCGCCACCAGGGAGTGCAGCAGTAGCAATCTGTTCCGCTCCTCGGTAAGTAATACCTCTTGCTTCCAACACCGCTGCCGCCAGCACCACCGCCCCACCACTGTCGCCAGTGTTACCACCACCAGCACTGTCGCACACCCAGTAAGACCACTATCATCGTTGCTGCCAATGTCAGCACCGCCACCCCACCACTGTCGCCAGTGTTACCACCACCGGCACTGTCGCACACCCAGTAAGACCACTACCATCGTTGCTGCCAATGTTAGCACCGCCACCCACCGCTTTCGCCAGTGTTACCACCACCGCCACTGTCACCGCACACCCAGTAAGACCACTACCACTGCTGCTGCCAACGCCACTGCCATCACCACCAACACCAGTCGGTCTCATTCCCACTTGAGCTGTTGACCAGCCATCTACACTATATCTAGCAAACATTTTAAATTCTTTTGTCGGTTGATATAACAGTATGTATGGCTGTATTGACACTAAAGAACATGATGCTGCTTTTATCACACGCTCAGCTGCCAGCCGGAAACCAGATGGACATGATGAACGCAGACAGTGACCAACCCATTGAGGACAGCCTGGTTCAGTACAACCCACTTAACCGCGAGTTTGTCGTGTCGGACTTCCACAACATCGTGCCGATGGGCCGCCTCTTCTGGCAGCTGCCTCACATGTTCCACGGTAACAAGGTGAGCTGTCAGCCTATTGTCTTATCTCAGTGATGGTCTCTCTCTCTTTCTTAGAAAAAAACATATCTTGTGATCATAATAGTCTTGAGAAGCCTCTGTCCGAGCATGCAGCGGCATTGCAGCCCTGTGCGTTAACATTTCTTACCAACATATATTATAATTGGCACTACCTATGCATTGCATTAACATGGTTTTAATCTCCATGTTGCTAGTAGTCAGATGTGTTGTGTTTTTAAAATATGGAGTTTTACAAATTTAAAAAAAAACTTTAATGAAACTTCTAATCAGTACATATTGAACCTGCCAATAACCGCTCATGATTCTTGATTGATTATTCCTTTCTAAATGGCTTTGTTGTCTCCACAGCTGTCTAGTTATGCAGCAGACATCTCCTTTGACTACAGCTTTGCTGTTGGTCGTGGCCGCCCTGCACCTACAGATCAGCCAGACGTGATACTGAAGGTAAGCTTCGCTAGCAAATTCTATCATGTTTTCTGTGAAGATGCAAATAGTTGTCTGCTAGATCTTCAGAAATACAAATATATGTGCAAAAAATGGCATATTCAACAAAAATTATTTGGTCATTACCATGCATGCCATGGATGCTTTGGTATTGTCAACTTGCTGACTGTGTTGTCACTGTCTTACAGGGTAATGGTAGAACTCTGTTCTACAAGAGCAACAAGGTTCCTCTCCCCAACGCACAGAACCCATCCAGCATCCATCTAGTTGAGGTAACATTTGCTATTGCTAGTTGGTCTGGTTGGTACTTCTAGGCTACTGGCGAGCATCTAGAGTTACTAATTGTATTGTCAATTATAAATGCCAGTTTAACTAGGTTTTCTATTGTGAATAATTACATCTGAATATAAAGGCAATAAATATCATTTGCCTATAGGACTGTAGGAAAGTATTGACAGTATTCTTGACTGTGAAAATGACATGAAATGTTAGAGCAGATGAGTCTTTTCATAGAATTCAGTTTTGTGTTTCCTCTTCTGTAAAACGTTCCCATATTTTTTGCTGTCAGGAAGGAAGTATGGAGGTATTACTTGGTGTTGTAGTTTCTACGTATTCTATTACATATTCTACACATTTATTACATCTGACACTTTTTCTTAATAATCCCTCAACAAACAAATAGCCTTATGTTTAATATGTTTAATTATATTAAGAAATTCTGTAAGAGTTATTTGATGACTTTCTTTATAGTTCTGTTAAAAAACGTATTTTTCGTATGCATAGGTCCTACCTTATTGTTATTTTAAAAATTACACTGACTTACATTAATTTTACTAGACTGTCTTGTTTCTCTAAGTCTTTTAAATTGTTAGTATACTTTCTAAGGCTTTCATGGTCATGTTTACTATCTAAAGCATATGCATAGAGAAATAAGAATGCAACGACTAATGCACATTTTAAGCAAAATTCTGGATAACGTATAAACATTTATATAATTATTGGGCATGCAACAAGATAACCATGCCAGCTTTCTGTGCGGCCAAGAATGCATTATTGCTGGCCTGAATATGAATATTGAATATATTAAATATACATACGTTCGTAGTGATAGTAAGTATGAAGCTCCGTGTTGACTCGCAGTGGAAAACTGCTAGCACCCTGCTAACATGCAATGTATGTGCTCGCTGTGTAGGGTGAGTGGCTGAGCACTGACCACTACGAGGGTCGTGGGGACACGCCTGTAGGCACCCCAGTCACGCGCGCAGACTTCATGATGGTACTGCAGAATGTCACCGATATCCTCATCAGGGCATCCTACGACTACAGCATGACAGCAACCAGGTACAGCAGGCCCACTGCACTAGTCGGCCTTCACAACCAGATTTAATAGATTTTTCTGATTAGGTGATTTCTTGGAGTAGGGAATGAACCTTGTATAGTCGTGGCGCTAATCTGGTAATGTGTAACACGACATTGTACTGATTACTGAGTGTTCTTTCACACCTTACTACGTGTAGGATCAGTACCTGTACAGTATTGTGTCTGTACAGTATTGTGTCTGTACCTAACATGTTTTACCGTCGTTAAATAAAGTTTCTACTTACTTACTTACTAGGATCAGCAACGTGGAGCTCGGCATCGGTGTGGTCCAGGACACTGGTAGGTCACGTGCATTTGAGGTGGAAGCTTGCTCCTGCCCCACAGGCTACGAGGGTCTCTCCTGCGAGGTTAGTACAACACAACAAGATTCTGTATGAGCTGTGTGTCGTACAGTACGTCCGTGTGTGGTTGAGCGCCTTTGATTGTCCTTGTTCTGTGTTTAAATCCAGATTTTTTCAATTTATTGCCAGTGAGTTCGGTCAGGTAAGTGTTAAACGATTCAGTGATGAAGTTTTGGGTTAGCTTGCTAGAGACATGTTACCATGGAGATGACTGTATTGTTTATTTGTTGTCATTTATCTGCAGAAATGTACCCGTGGCTTCAGACGTGACAGCAGGGGGCGATACCTCGGCACCTGCGTGCCCTGCGACTGCAGGGGCGCCTCCAACGACTGTGACCCTGAAACTGGTGCCTGCTTGGTAAGAACAGAATTTTACATAAATGCCCCTCCAGATGAAATACACGTAATACCTATTTCACACTGGTCGTACATCATATGCAAACCTTGCCATCTTATAATTAGAACATCAGGGTTAATGTTTATGCAGTTTGTCGTGACACAGTTTTTTTCATTGTTGTTTGTTCGTCTCGTACAGGCCTGTAGTGGAAACACTGAGGGACCACGCTGCGACCGCTGCAAGGCTGGCTACTACATGGTGGCTGGACGCTGCGAGGCCTGCCCCTGCCCACTGACCATGCCATCCAATCAGTACGTGTGTGATCACTGCTTTCACAGGGTGTAGCCAGGCAGTGACAGTCTGGGAATAGTGAGATCAACTGTCGTTCAACACGATATATCGTAAAACAACATGGTGCAAGTGCCGGCAGGCAGCAGACACACCCTTCACACACCTAGCTGAGAAAAACCTGAGATTTCAACGTGGTTGCATCTCTCGAGCGAATTCATCATTACAGATTCTGTGTGTGCATAGCTGATGAGCCAACCCTCATAGCAGTCTGTCAATTATATATCTTTCGGTGTGCAGTCCTCACTAGGTGGCCAATGCTTTGCTGATTCGTCGAGCTTCTTTCAGATTCTCACCAACGTGCCACATGGCCAACGACAGACAGGTAACGTGCGATGCGTGCCCGACTGGCTACGTCGGCAGACGCTGTGAGCAGTGCGACCGTGGTTACACCGGCAACCCGTCTGTACCAGGTGGAAAGTGTGAACCTGAAGGTATGCTAGTCACACTGTCTCGCACCCACCTGTGTTTCACTGCCTGGTAGCGGGTGCATGTTCTTGTGGTGTAACGGATGTTAGGGCACTGACGGTGAATTAATGGAAAGCGTTAGAGCAAGTGTGGCACTATACTTTAAAACAGTGTATCTGCTATTTCGTGTGTTCGCTTCTCCTAGCGGAAGTAAAGCTACTCGTTGCGTGTGCTTGAAGTATTAAGTATTTCTACTTAAGTAGAATTTGGCTTCAGTGGTTACTTTAGTTGGCTTCGTGCATTGCTCATGAAGGAATCTGTGATATTATTTTTATTGTAATAGATAATTTCATTGATCTCATCTCACATTAATTTCTTGGTGTACCATGTATAGCTAACTTAGCCTTTCTGTTAGCTTATTATGCTCTATCCAAAGGAAAGGAAACAGGTACTACATAGATGCTAAATTGTCGTTTCCATAGCTATGTCTTTAATTTCACAGATGCACAATTAATCACATTTTATTGCATTCCGTGTAAAGGCGATTGATGAATGGTAGTATTATAACATTGTTATGATGTAACTAAAATTGATTTACAACGTGCTAATGTATTTTCTTGATGATAGGAACCAACTTGCTATTGTGCGATCAGAGAGGCAGTGTGTCTACTGTCCCAGATCCCTTCGGACGCTGTCAGTGCAAGGTATGTGGAGTTTTCAAGGGTGAATGACTTATTTTAAGTGACGGCTAAGGCAGTCACAACTCAAACGCTAAAGAAATGTTTAGTCACTTTGTGAGCACTGCTGTTCATTTGAGAGCATTTACTAGCAACGTGCACTACCTGTTTAGGAAATAGGTGTTTCGTGATGTTTATTTATTAGCAAATAATGGTAAGCAAATGAGGGGTGGGAAGGTGGCATCGGTGTGGTGACTTTCTAGCTTATATTCAGAAATGTGAAATTTATTTTGATGCTATTTATTATGCATTAAAGATATAGAAGGAGCATGTGTTTGTAAAAGTGTGATAATTGTGGCACTACCTCAACCTGTATGATGGTCGTTGTAATTAGTTTGCAATTGTACAGCTGTGGTGGTTGACATGGAGGGTCCAAGGGAATAGCTATTTATTCATTTATTCACTTGGTAAATATCGTAACATGCATGCTGGCCTAATCAGAGCAGTGGTATGTGATACCATTGCATGATCTGGAGATGGGGAGCATGTAATGTATGAATGTTTAGCAAACAACCTGCCTGGTTTATTTGCCATCTTCTGTCTGTTAGTAATTAAGAGCTTGGGAATCTGAGTACAGACGCTCAGAAAATCAAACTACATTGGCATATTATTTTGAATGGCACTGAATCACAAATGTGGTGTAGTCAGTATAGATGCCAGTTAATGCATCTTATTATATTCTGGAAGAAATACGTTGTGCTGTTCTTTCTTACTAGTAAAGTGTGAGAGTATTTAGCATTATGTTTATGTTGAATGACACTCACTCGGTCACACATTCGAGCATGGTTTAGTTGTAATAACATTATATATAACTATATCGAATTATTGCTTATATTCGAAATATTATATTTTAAGCAGTATTTCGTATATAACATTCTACCTATGTTTCAGTCGGATAATTTCTATAAACCTTTGGTAGGTGTGTAGTGGAACGAATGTTTTGTCAGGCTGACTTGTGTATGCACTAGTGTTTATAAACAATCAAACCTGTATATATGCATGGTTACTCAAGGGAAATCCCAAAAGTTTCCTTTATAGACAGATGTCGATTCTGTAAATGTGTCTGCTAACACAGGTTTGACCGTACTACCGTTATTGTCTCATCGGCATCAGTATGGTTTATTTGCATTGCCTATTAGATATACTCATTAATATTCTTAAGGTCAAACACATTTGTGCATGAAACACACTGTGTCATACAGACCTGAATCGTTCTGATATAACATAAATGCAATGCAAATAAATTCACCATATCAAGTGTAAAATGAGATCAATCCAAAAAATGCATCACTATAATCTCTTGCATGCTGTAATTACCACTGCAAATGTTATGGTCCGTCTGCATTGTGGCTGGATATAGGACCAGCAGGTGGCGCCATCGGACACTCCATATAGCCACGGCTGTACGATTGCACCTCAACCCTCCCTTCTGCTAATAACTCTATTGATTGTTGCCCTTTGCAACTGTGTGCACTTAAAGATGGCCAATCCGAATAGGGTAAGCTAATATCAAGAGGACGTCCTGTGCATGATGCGAAACGTGCATGCAATACATTCATGTAATGGATAGGCGTGAGTCGGCGTCTGCGGGGTATAGGCATAGGTGCGCATTCGTGTGCATGTGTTGGCGATAGCGCTGGGTAGATGTGGTGTGGGAGTGCTGGAAGCTGGTCATATGCTGCTTAAGAGCACGTGATCAGCTCAATAAGTCGCTGCCTTGGTCGCACACACAACTAGCACTCCTCATTGGTTTACAGTCGCAGAGTTTTCTTCTGTGAACTTGGGGAATGATGACTGGAGAATGGGCTGTTTTATTTGAACTCTTTGATTGTATGGCTTCCATACATCCCTAGGGCTATAGTAAATCTTACCTATAGCTGTTATAATCTAAACGATTATTTTTTTTAATGTCATTAATACATTTTATAAGTCAGTTCTGATCTTGGATATATTAACCTTGGACAAAATATTTTAATACATACTTTTAAGCACATTATTTCATTCGAAGCACACATAACTGACATGTGTGGATGCTATAATTTCATTAAAAAAATCTTGGTTCTTTATTTGCTTGTCTCTAAACTTGCAAAGAACTGCTTGCATTACATTGCCACTTCACTGGTGGAATTCGCATGCAGTCTTGATTCAGTGTTACGCATATATAGAGATTTATAACCATTGATCTATAGTATACCTGTCTATGTCAGGAATATCACAACTATGGTACTAGGTGTCTCTTGCCTATAAATAGCATTTCCTCGTTATTCAAAGATAGTATGTGCGTATAGATAGTGGCAATAATTGTGTTAATATTTTTAGGCCTACATTGTTTACATTTGGCCAGGCGTGGACGTTTGTTAGAAAAAAGTATTTACTTCAATTCGCATCCAACTGTTGCACTTGCTGCACTGCACCCTTGTCGTGGGTGTCATTCAAGCTCACATACTCATATAGCTCGTATAAGGAGTGATGCATTGTCCCATGCAGATACGATGAACAAACTGATAATATGATGGGCATCTATGAGATTGATCTTTTGGTCATGCCTTGGATAAATAAGATGATTGTTTAAGTTAGTATTCTTTCTTTTATTAATTAATCCTAGAGATTTAGAGAGAATATTCTCTAATAGTCCCGTTCTGCCTGTTTCAGCCGAACGTCGTTGGCCAGTATTGCGATCAGTGTGCGCGTGACACCTTCCATCTGTCAGCTGCCAACCCTCACGGCTGTGTGCGCTGCTTCTGCATGGGTATAACAAACCGCTGCAGCAGCTGTTCATGGAACAGGGATCAGGTGAGGTTACAGCTGTTGAGTAAGCAACCTGGTGGCTGGTTGTAGCCATGCGGACCGACGCACATGCTTCAGTTGGCAATGCGTGTATTTTCCGTTATTATTTTGCTTCTCACTGGAAGGTAGCGCGCACTCGCGTGTCTTAGTCCGTAATACGCTTTACGCAGGTCTTTAGTTTAATGCCACCGTAGCAGTAGTGGGGGCTGCATTTGTCCTAAATGCGTTTGCGTACATCATAATGACGTCTGCGCGTGTTCACACCTGCAAGTGTCATAACGATGTCGCACGTCTGCGTATGTTTACACGCATGTGCTTCTGTGTGAGCAGGAGGTCGCAGACTTCAGGGCTCACAAGTCTGAGTGGCTCCTTCGCGATCGCTTCGGTCACTTCAACATCTCTAGCGGCATCGACGTCGTCGAGGAGGACAACAAGGACACGCTGGTCGCCAGCGGACGCGCGCTGCCTGACCGCCTCAACCTCTTCTACTGGGCCATGCCACAGCACTTCCTCGGAAACAAGGTGCGTCTACGTCTGCAGAGGCAGCAGCTCAGCAGCAGTGTCGCGTCGATGCTGTTGCTGGAATTTAATGAATTTAGAATTACGCTGATGATTATAATCATCTGGTCGACAATGCGTGTGGTGATAATGTTTGAAATGTTCATTGAAAATGTCACGTTGAAAATGTCATGCTGGCAATGATAATGTCAACAGTTATAACAGCTATGATGATGAAGGTGATGACGTTGGTGACAATGACGATGACATGATGATGATGATGATGATGATGATAAAAAATCTTGGGTGATGATGAGTCGAGAGCTAGGTTACCTCGGCTAGGAACTGTATTAACTCTTTAAATAAGTTCATTCGGTTGGTAGACTAATAGATCTAACTGGGTTAATGGTGGTCAAAACTGATAATCATCAGTCAGCTTTGAGAAAGCCTGAGCGGCGAAACGTCAGCTGTACGTTTCCAATCTTCACGGTTGAGTAACAATTAACCAAGTTAGATCTGTTTTAACTCCATTCTATATCTTTAGATTGGATACATTGCAATGTGCTCGTTTGTATGCAGGTGATGTCTTATGGTGGAGATGTGCATTACACAGTCAGCTTCCGTGGTGGATCTCCCAGCGATGACAGCGACCCTGATGTAGAACTCTACGTATGTCTGTCACGATTTATCATCAGTTGAAGAGAAAACGTTGTCGGAGTCGATGATCTTTATAATACTTTCATTGCCCGGAAAAAATCTGTAAATTGCTGTGGTTTAGATAATCGACATTATTACTTGACACAATTCTCTACAGGTCTTTATTTGTATTTTTGTTGATGTGTCTGTGGTTTATGCCTGCAGGGTAATGATATCCTGCTCTACCACCGCGTGGAGCAGCAACCAAGGGAGGGAGTGCAAACGTCATACAAAATCCCAATGTATGAGGTAGGAACACAAACATGTATTTTGTACTTACCTGTTATTCACTGTGACTATATTTTTACTGGTATTATGCGATTTTTTTATATATTAATTATGTAGTCTTTATCATGATGATCCAAATGAATATGTCTATTTCTTCTGTTTTAGACTGCCTGGCAGCGTGCTGATGGAGAGCAAACAACAAGAGAGCATCTCATGATGGCCCTCGCAGACATGGAATACTTCCTTGTTAAGGCATCCTTCAGCCAGAACATCTATCAGACCAAGTGAGATACTCACAAACTCTAAACTCTGTCTTAGTATAACATCTCGCACATTGATCTATGCCCCTCACATGCCTCAGCCTTCACCATCCAATAGCATTTCTGCACCTGTCCCACATTGCATGGGAAACGAGTCCGATTACTAGCGTTCATCGTGCCGATTTAGTTAAATTTGGTTGTAACTGATACAATAAGTGTGTAATTGAAGCAACGTTTGTCGTGGTGTGTTTCCAGGCTGCATGCGTTTAGCATGGGCATCAGTGTGGATAGGAACACCGGCAACGAACAGGCTTATGCTGTGGAGCAGTGCAGCTGTCCTGCAGGCTACCTTGGACTCTCCTGCGAGGTGATTACTAGCCGTGTCTTTATTGGATGCTGTATAAGACAGCTAGATATAAGCATGGTGTTGTCCATCATTACAATATTCTATTTAGTGTTATATTGCAACTCGTGAGTTTTACATATTTTATAATACAAAAACAACGTATATGATCGAAAATGATATTAGTAGACATGTTGTGTGCGAACGTGGGTGTGTGTGTACGTGCGTATGTGTGTGTGTTTGTGCGTGTTCCGTGTCCAGTGATTGAGTAATTGTTGCTGATGCAAACATGTTTCATGTTTCCTCAGGACTGTGCTCCTGGCTACACACGCGACGCTGCCCTGTACCTAGGCAAGTGTGTGCCGTGCAACTGCAATGGCCACTCTAACACCTGTGATGTGGAGACAGGCACCTGCTCTGTAAGCTATTCGTCTGCACCTCATCGAGACATATGCTCTGCGAGCTCCTTACAGTGAAGTGACAAATTAAGATGTTACATTGCCAGTCGGAGAGTTAAAAGTGAAGTTCTGTCCTCGTGTGACATTGTTGTTATAAACACTGCGAATTTTGAGTGATTCAGCTCCCAAGGCCATTCCTCAATATAATTTTTTTTCGATTTATGAATTTAACATTTTGCATTAGTATATCTTTACATATATTTTATGTTAGATTGTTAGGCTGGGCTTGAATAGAGGCACAGTGGTTCTTGGCAGGCTGAGAGGTTTAGAAAATATTAAATCGTACTTACATGTGTTAATCTCTTTCAGAACTGCCGTGAAAACACTCAGGGACATTCATGTGAACAGTGCAAGCAAGGTTATTACATGGACGGCAACTTCTGTAAACCTTGCCCATGCCCTCTGACCTCTATTGAAAACAGGTTATGACCACTCATTGTTATAGATATATACTGTCCTGCAAATGTTAAATATATTAATTGTACAAAAAATCATTTTTTTGTACACGAATTTGCATGTGCACTCATGGTTATAATGGGTTATAGTAAATAACGTTGACCTGCGGCATATTTAGCACATAAGCTGTTCTGTGTGAAATAGCTATTCGATACTGTTGACAACGCTTGTGTTCAGTGACTCACCTCTGTACGTATGACAATAGGTTCTCTCCCTCGTGCCAACTGGCTGACGATGGCTGGCCGACGTGCGATGCTTGCCCAACAGGCTACACAGGCAGACGCTGCGAACGATGCGACTCCGGTTACACCGGCAATCCAATGGAGCCCGGAAACTTCTGCAAGGCTGAGGGTGGGTGTCCGTGAGCCCTTGCGATAGGCTGGCTCATAGTGCTGTCTTAATAACGGTGCATGTTGTCACAGGACCGTCACTGCACTCCTCTCGATCGGTCATTTTCTTGTCATGTCACAGTGGCTGTCACTGAAACAGTTCGATTAATGGCCCTACGACCGACCAGCACACGATACAGTGGTGAACTGCACACTCTCTGCCTTCTCACTGACAAGCAGGCTTCGATACTGCCCCAATTATTACCATGGTTTGAGGTTATTTTTCAAGCGATTGCGAAGTGATTTTTAAGGGGGAGAGTTTCAGCATTGCTATTTGGTACGCGTTTGCAGGTGGTTGCCGCTGTGACCCTCGAGGTGTGAGTGGCGTGTGTGATGCAAGCACCTTCTACTGTAACTGCAAGGTAACCAATCGCCCTAATCGTTATGGTCACCAGAGGTGTGATTTTCCCGTTTTTTGGCGGAATTCCGCTTTTTTAACAGCCGCGGGTGGATTTTGTGAAACGTCCAAATTTGTAATATAAATTTATCAACATTTCTTTTTGAATTTTAAAATAAAGTTAAATATTACAGAAATAATGTTCACTCTAGACTGTGGGAAATGGCTCAGATTGCAGGGGAATGCTTCCTTACCCCTAGAGCTTCTGGGGGCGTGTGCGGCCCCTAGGCTCCCCAGACCCCCGGCAGTTTTTGTTTTCAAACCCCAGCAATCACACCTCTGGGTCACTTGCTCGATGAATTCATGTAGGTAATATTTCAGCATGTCAACGAAAACATTTCACCATACCTTGCATCGCGAACTCCCTACCTCTTCCTAGCACTCCTTTCTAGCTCAGTCATTACTCCACCTGCTACCTCACTCACTCCCTTCTTGCTACTTTCATTAATCCCTCTGTCCCGTGTCTGGTGGCATTCATTTTTGTCACCTATTTATCACTTTCTTTCGTATTAACTTCCATCTATCACTGCATATTTTTAGCTATCATGTTATTTGTCTGCAAAGTTTGGAGTTAAGCTTAAACTGGGTTTACACTGCCAACTTTGAGTTGGAGAATTGCCGAATTGCCGAATTCTCCCAACTAGCTTCTATCGATCGGCTGGACGTGCAACTTTTGCGTTTACACTGCCGATTGTCAGTTACGAAATTGCGAAGTTGGTACAATTCGGCAATTCGCCGACACAAAGTTGGCAGTGTAAACCCAGCTTTAGATGCAGGTCAGTTACACAGGAATGTTATTATCATTCAGAGTAACGTGGATGGAGAATACTGCAGCCAGTGCAAGCCTGGTTACTTCGCCCTGTCAACTGCCAACGACGATGGATGCTCACAGTGCTACTGCTCTGGTGTTTCACAAACTTGCTCTGCTAGCCAGCTGTACAGGGACAAGGTATGCAACAGCCACATGTACTTACCAGAAACTAATGAACGTGTTAAAATTGTTTGTTTTTATCATTTTATTTAGGAACCCATCGGTTCATTTTAAAAGTTAACACATACACAATAACACATAATGTTACAGGACATACAGTAATAAATATATAGATATAGAGATAATTGTAGATATAGATATAGAGATAATTGTAGATATAGATATAGATATAATTGGGTATATAACTTGTGTTATTACTGTTAAAAGTTAGCTATAATGGTAAAAATATTTTGTGTAAATAATTCCTCACCAAAATATTTAGTTGTTTGATGCCTGTCATTGCAGATCACTATTCGCTCTTGGCAAGACTTTGCCTTGGCTGATAGATCCGGTGAGGTCGTCACCAGTGATGGATTTCTTATCAACATCAACTTTAACGAGATCTCGTTCCAGAACTTTGACAGCTTCTCTGAGCAGACCTACTTCTGGGTAATGCCTCCAAGGTTCCGTGGCAACTTGGTAAGTAATTTTCTCAAATTATAGAAATTTTGAATGATATGTAAGTGAGAGATGTGTACTGGTTGCTGTCATTGTTTCCTACAATCTGCCAAATGCCAGATGGCAGGCTAAGGACACAAACTTTCAGATTTTGCAGAATTAATCAAGTGAATATGTCTTGATGGCATGGCATGTTCACATATATTACATGGAGTCTGAAGCAGTCAGTAGTCATAAAGGAATTACCCATACTAGTATTTCCAATCACAGATTGGCTGCTAGTGTGGCTGTTTAATCTCCTTGAGAGCAGGTGAACATTTTCACTAGCACTCCACGAAAATCTTTATACTTCCATGCATAAATGATCGGATTCAGCGTAGAGTTCAGAAACAGCAACATGTCGACACATAGCATCACCCAGGCCGCCGGATATGATTGCTGTGCTTCGACGATTCTCGCCATTGCCAGATAGGTGTAGGAAACGTCGCTTGGGGTGATGCAGATGAACATTGCACCAAACACGAGCACGAAGAGTTTCAGTGTCTTTATTGCTGCCTTGACGCTGCTTGCTAGTTGACTTTCCTGCCCCGTCTGTTGCTGCGCGGCAATTTGTCGCCGGTGGTGTAAGATCGTACGCGATATCTTGGCATACACTATAACAATGATACACTGGATAATAAAGTTGACAATGCACTTTGCCAGCAGATGGTATTTGTTAAGGAAGGCTTCGATAAAGCAAGGCGCGCCACTGTTATGCCATAGTACCATAGCTGGTATGTTTAGTGCAACCGAAAACAGCCAGGAGATGAGGATAAATATGTTGGCCTTTGCTGTGGTCATTATCATTGGATAGTGTAAAGGGTGTATAATAGCAATGTATCGATCCACAGTGATACAGAGAAGGCTGCTGATTGACGCCGTTGTGCTAACGTCTAGCACTCCATTACGTAGGTAGCATATAAATAATCTGAAACGTAGTAGAGAAGACATGGTCAAATAAACCTTCATTGTTGCAGAAGTTGATTAAGTTATTAAGTTTATTAGTTGGTGAGAACCTCCATAGATACCCGTGCTCCAACATGTTTAGATAACCCCGCCAGTATTGCATCACCGCATTAGTGAGCGTGTGATCTTAGTTCGATCTGTAATCTCAGTTTATAAGTTGCTGTCTAAAACGTATATGTCCCGACTATCGTCCATAATGTGATTGTCGTACCTGACTCGGGGGCTTGTCACATAGTCAATCAAGACCTCGTCGATAAGCACAAACATGGCAACGGAAAGTCCAACAATGAGGTCTGCTGCAGCGAGGCTCATTACAAACCTATAGAAGAGGAAAATATAGGATAAATGTAATTAGCTTGTAATATCTTCACTATTAGATCTCAATCGTCAGCATCTAGAATACTGAGAGCTGTAACAGAAAATCTAAAGTAAACAAGTAGTCTCTACGGGGTGTCTAGAGTCCTGTTCTTTCCTCTAGACGTGCACACCGAGTCGTTTAGTGAAGCCAAACTTGGTTTCAGGATTCCAAATTATTTAAAAATATTCATAAACAGATTTTCAAATAATTAACTTAAACTATATCATTGCTATAAGAATATTGACTAAAGAATTTATTAAAGAAAAAAGCTTTAATAAGGTTTAAAACGATAATGCATTGCAATTTCAATAATCATGTGCATTTCCTTGGCTGGGTAATGAAATCTAAGACATATCAGTCAGGATTAGCCCTTACCTGTTTGTGATGGTCTGAAGGATTGCGTATCTGCTGATGGCAAATAACACCGTAGTGTTAGTGACCACGATCATGGTGACGATGATGCCAGTGAAGATGTGGTAGGTAGTATCTATGACTGCAAAGTCAGCGTCTGTCGCTGGTCTCCTTGACGACTCATTTCTGAATGTGTCGATGGGCATGTCACCTTCCATGGTTGCTTGCAGCTGAGACCAGACGTAGGTAAATGCTTGCAATGAAGTTCAAGGTTGCTTGAAACACGTCCAAACGCGAGGTCAAAAAGTGCAAAGTTGGTGATCAAGGTCGTGCCCAAGGTCAACGGTAGCTTTAGGAGTTAAAGCATGCATGAAGTCTGCTATGCACTGGACGGCAATAATGCACGTGCTGTTTCTCCCGGTGCAAAACAGAACGTGTGCCACTTTGCCTGCTGCCGAACAACAGTGGCTGTGTCCAGCCTAATCGTTATTGGGTCATGTTATTGACATGCAGGTTATAAAGGCCTACTGCGTGATATGTCTCGCAGCGAAAGGAGATCTATGGGTGTGTCACTATATATTATGCTGTCAAAATAGTAGGTGTTTTCGTTGCTGACACAGTTCTTATTTTCGCATGCCTCCCTTGATTGTCACACGTCATTGCGTTGTATGTACAGTTGCAGCTAAGGATACACTCAAGCTTTTGTATTGGTATTGCTCAAATAAGTAGTAAACGTTTATTGACCAATGAATCTAATCAATCACACGTTTTATTTACAGATCATATGATATGTATGGATAGTTTAAGGTTATAATATAAGATGTATCTCTAGACACAAGCCGAAAAATCTCATGAAATTTCCGGCACATATGCGCAGGTTTTCAAGTATTCCTACTTTTCCTACTTTTTCCAACTTTTCTGTCTTTGCTCCTATTTTTCCTAATTTTTCTCTGAAATTCCTACTTTTTCCTCGTTTTTTTCCTCCTCGTTTTTTGTCCCAAAACACCGTAACAGGAATTATCAGAGTCATTCAATATTCTTGATGACGATGTTACACTCTGTCATTATGTTAATCACAAAGAGAAGGGCTTGGGCGCAGGAGTCATGAGTAGTCACTGCCGATCCCAGGTGGTGTGCGTACCTTTTTGGCTCATACCGCAAAAAGTTTTTCTGTGAGTAAAGAACATGTCATATGAGGCTTATAGTTCTGTGGATATTGGTAAGTATGAGTAAAAACTACTCCTAAAAGCCCGCATAAGTCCTACTTTCATCCTAATTTTTCCAGCAAGATCCTATTTTTGTCCTGTTTTTGTGTGTGCAAATTTTCTCCTAATTTTTTTCCTGGGTCTGCTTGAAAGCCTGTATGTGACTGTTGTGACAACACGAATTTTGAATGTTTGTGTAGAAATGGTATTATTGGATATTTCTCCATTACCACAAAAAGTGTGAAAGCAAAACTTTCGCCACAGTATGCACCAATAACTGCGCCAGGATTTCGTTTAAGTTTCATATTTACCGAGAAAAGAGAAAGAACTGCTTAAACTTTAAGTCATATGTTCGGATTGAAAATTCATGCAGATAAAGAACCATAGCTTATAAATGACGGCACCTAATATCAAACTCGCTTTTTTACATCAATGTGTTACCATTAAAAAACGAGTGTAAAATTAAATTATTCCGAGTTGTAATGACAAAGAAATTATACATCTGCTGCTGTGGCAGAAATCGAAATGGAGAAACAGCGTTTTTCTACTTTTCACAATAATCGACCGCCTGTGTCCTAAATGGCTGAACGTGAGTTAAGCATCTACTGTTAGTACTATATATATGCGATATATCCATGAATAACTGAAACCACTAAATTGGTAAAATGCTCTGTGCATCATGAGAAATTGTGAGAACTTACAAGGTTACGAAGGTTTTCTACAGCGATCCGCAGCGTTGATCTGTCTATTTGATCAACTTTATCCATCTCCGTCTTTGATAGAGTTCCTTGGACTTTGAAAACTAATCTTTATGAGTTTATGAGGTTACCACTCGCAATGCGCAACGCAAAACGCGCGAACTCTGCGTACTGCATGACGTCACTATACGCGTGTGAATGAAATCCGGACGTGGTAACGTATAAATGTTAGTTCACACCACATAGCAATTTCAACTATCACTGGCAGTTGACGGCTTTAGGAGGCTTGAGTTGAAGCTGAACCGTGAACGAATGAATATACGCGTCTCTGACGTCATCAGCAAATGTATGTTCAAAGGGCCACGGCTCACTGCATACGTACTCGCAGGACGGACTCAACTTTGTCTTTCTCCGTTTTCGAAATAGTCCCTTGGACTTTATGAGGTTATAAGGTTACGTACGCGGGCAATTCAAGCGCTCTGTAAGCTCACATACATTAGTAATAGCATAGAGTTATATAGTAGAATTATACATAGAGAAATAAGCGTGTACAGAGGTAGCACTGCATGGTGATAGCCATCGAATTAGATTGGGAATAAAAAATTTGTGAAATTTCGCATACACCTATAGGGTTACGGGACATCTACCTCTGTAAATGTATTTTATCTTCTGTTTAGACTGTTTAGGAGCAGGTGAAAATTTTCTTTAGCACTGCGCGAAAATCGTTATACTTCCACGCATAGATGATCGGATTGATTGTTGAGTTCAGAAACATTAACGTGTCTACCCATATCGATAGCCAGCTCAGAACATATATATTGTGCTCTCTGTTGAGGCCCGTCATTGCCAGATAGGTGTAGAGAACGTTGTATGGGGTGATGCAGATGAACATTGCACCAAACACGAGCGCGAAGAGTTTCAGTGTCTTTATCG
>NW_014577167.1:80282-122005 GCF_000485595.1 Priapulus caudatus
GTGGGCTCTGTTGCTTTCTCGTAACCGGTGTGCTTAACGCGTGGGCTCTGTTGCTTTCTCGTAACCGGTGTGCTTAACGCGTGGGCTCTGTTGCTTTCTCGTAACCGGTGTGCTTAACGCGTGGGCTCTGTTGCTTTCTCGTAACCAGTGATGCTATTGTATAAGTTGCTGTGTTTAAAAAGTGCGTGTCCCGATTATTGCCAGCAATGTGATCATCTTACCTGAGTCTGGGGCCTATCTCATGGCCAGCAAAGACGAACTCGTCGATTAGCCAAAATATGGGAACGGCAAGTCCAACAGTGAGGTCTGCTGTGGCGAGGTTCATTACAAACCTATCAGACAGGATAATAGGAGTAATAATTATAGTTTTGTATTGTAAATAATATGTCTCTCTTCAGTATCTAGAATCTTGAGTATGAGAGTTAACGGTGATCAAGTTACCCAGGCGCTGTGTTTAGAATCCTCTTCTTTCCATTACGGTACATGCTAAATTGTTGGGAGAATTCACACTTAGTTACGCGGTTTTTTTAATAATAGGAAACTTAATTATCTTAATCTAATTATTAATTATCTAAATTACGTAAGTGAATGAATTGCAATTTAATTCATGATGGGCCTTTCTTTGGCTGGTTAGTTGAAGCTAAGACATATGCGTTATGATTGCGTCCTACCTGTTTGTGATGGTCTGAAGGATTGCGTATCTGTTGATGGCGTGCATCACCATAGTGTTGGAGATGACGATCATGATGACAATGATGCTGTTGATGGTGTAGTAGGTGTTGGTGATGACTACAAGGTCTGCGTCTGTCAGCAATCTCCATGACGTCCCGTTGCCAACTGTTTCGTTGGACATGTCACCTCCCATGATTACTCGCTACTGAAATGCGTCACGCATTTGAAACAATTTCAAGGCTGCTCTAAATACCAAGGTCGTGCCTGAGGTCAAAAGTTGCACTAATGATCAAGGTCGTGTGTAGTGTTAAAGATTGTTTTAAGAAGCGAGGTCGTGCCTGAGATTTCCACTACACTAGAGAACAACGATGTACGTCCTGTCTCACCTGGCACTGAAACACGCGTGCCAACTTTCCTGATATTGAGTCTTACTTACTTATTATTGATCTCTTCCTTACTGGCTGTGCCGATTTGATCAATATATCATCATATTATTTACACAACCAGTGAAACCCTGCGTAATAGAAAGTTTGGTTATGGGAATTTGCCCATGTGGAATAATCTAAATTATGACTACGAAACTTGCAATATGGAAATTTACCCATATGGAATTTCTAAACTTTGACTCCTAAACTCACGATACAAAATGTAAATTTTCTCAAACAAATAGTTCAAAAAATTAATTTGGTTTTCTACCATCCAAAAAACTGGCGTGTTCAATTTCTCTCGGTAAAATTAATGTATTAGGCCTTCAGCCAACTGCCAACAAGTTGTGCGGGCCAGCCTTGACTTGTGTCACTAGCCAGTTAGACAGCTTCTTGCCTTAATTGATTGGATGCCTATATGTGCGGTGCGTATGGATTGTATTCGTTCTTACGAGGCCAGCAATGAGTCGGCATCCAGTGCACTCCAGCTAGATGTTTTCTTTAAAAAATGCATTGTTTTCTTCATACGCTTTTACAGCTACTACAGTACAAAGCATCTAAGGTATTTAGCTAAAAAAAACATTCTTAGAAATGCGTCTCCAATTATACATATTGAAAGTCGATAGGGAAACGTGATCCACCCTGTTCAATTTCACGTAACTGACTTTTTTCCCAAGAATGCATTACTTCCGTAATGCGGGGTATAACAGTATCTCGTAAGAGCCTACTGTGTGATATATCTGATTGCGAAAGGGAGTGCCACTTGTCAATATCAGACTGTTAAAACACATATTAGACGAGGTGTCTTTGCTCATGCAGATCGTTGTTGTTTCGCTTTCCCTAAATTGCCACACCTCATGCTGTTTCGGGGACAATTGTCATATATTGATTCACATGGCAAGCAAAGCTTTATGGTTGGATGAATTGTTATAACATATGTGTTACATGCGACGTTATACATTTTTGGGTCGATGGCCCTATGTTGTAAGAAAGATACACGCTAATACATATAACTCGGCAAATTTGTTTTTCACACCTCAATACGTGACCCAGTATATGTGTTGTTTTCATAGCGTTGCCAAAGTTTACACCCTCGTCTGGGTGTGAGATGCCTTGTGTATGTATAGCTGTGTAAACATATATGAAGACCACGTCACCTCCATTGATCTTTTCGTGTTACACAGTCCGTGGAAAACCATTTAGGAAACAGTACTTGAAGTGTGTTTGCTATTTTTTTACAGGTTCACATAGTTGCAAAGTTTCTATGCCATCAGAAACCGTTTTCTTGCTGTTATTTAATACAGACCAAACATTGTTTGTCCGTACTCAATTTATTAATAGTATAATAAATATTTTATGATGATGATCTCGTTGAACTATACATAATAAATGAAACAAATTTATACGTGTTTTCTTTTTTTACATTTCAGGTGAAATCCTATGGTGGATACTTGTCTTACAGTATTCACTATTCACTGTCAGCATCTGGCATTCCGTACAACGATGTGGACGTCAAGATTGAGGTGAGTCTCCCTATATATGTCATTGGAACAGGAATATTACTGTTTATAACGTATTACAAAACAGCTGTTATAATGGAGAATGTAGTCGTTATATCGTCTTTGATGACTTTGAAATACAGAGGTCCCCACTTTATTGGGTCTCGCACAAATCGGCGCATTTTTTAAACAACATGTCGTCAAAACCAATCTTTACGCGCATTATTTTTAATTGGGTAAAGGGGACAAGACTGAGTTTTAACACGATATTTCCCCCAGTACGAACTTTTTCTGTCTGTGAGTGAACGATCCTAAACTTAAAAGCAAACTGACAATTTTCGGCTTCTCAGTGGATTTTGGACATAATGAGCTCACATAAATTCTTTAGAGCTAAACTTATGTGTGTTATATGCAGGTGTATTGTGCACTGCGTTTCGTGTTTAGAAGATTGTGTCAAGTACAAGTAGATGCAGGGTGCGAAATTAACGGGAGTCCGGAGTCAAATACTCCCTGATTTACTGTCGGACTCCCTGATTTGACATGTGTAGGAGTCCGTGTGACTCCCTGAAAATTCTGCCATACTAACTAGTTCGTTCCAGAGCACGGCCTCGCGGAATTACCATATTTTTTCAGCTAATGTCCAAAGAAAATTTGGCAGATGTGCAACCGCATGAATCTTAAAAATAAGCACATGCGTTATTGTAAAATAGTTTTAATTTTGAACTTCAGACTGCGGACTCTCTCTTTTTGAGGGTTGGACTCCCGTGTTTAAAAGTTAATTTCTACCCCTGTAGATGCATGTGCGATTGGAAATATGTTCTCTGATTAATCAGCACCACCACTTAATCGTGGAATTTTTGTGGTTCCAAAACTGTCCTGGTAAAGGGGGGACCACTGTATTACCATTTTAAATAGAATGAGATGTGTATATTACACAAATGTGGTAGGGTACATAAATCTACACCCATTAGCGATCATTCCGTATTAATCAAACAAATATTCCCTGACCACCAATGATGAATAGTGCTGTGTACGTTTAATACGCTTTTACATATGGGGTATAGCTTTGCCAATAAATTACCATATCAATCCATCTAGATATATGACCATATGAATTGTGGTTTTACCTGTCATACAGGATGATCAAGTGTGATCCTTCTATAAATAATCTTATTAATTACTGCACACTTAGGTTTTACTCGTGTATAATTATATAACTAACTGTGCAATGAGACCAAAGACAGGCGATTATATGTGTACTCATACTCATACTTGTCATGCAGGGAGACGAAATAGAACTGTTTAGAATCAACACGCCAAAAGCACAGCCTGACATCAAGCAGGATTATGAAGTGCCAATGAAGGAGGTAAGGAATTCCCTCTAGTCACACTATTCATTAGCGAGACTATTTTAGTTAGGAAATTTGTCATATTAGGTTGTATTTATTTATAATTAGTTGGCCAATAATAATAACTAGTAGTTGTATTCTAAATCTTTACGTCATCAGATAATATCGTGGTAGTAGGCCTAGGTGTTTTTTAATTAGATAGAAATTGGAATATATTTGGGTTAGTTAATGATTTATGTCATCACTAAGAATAATCGACAAGCTGCAGGTGTGTTGTTTAGCTCCACATGTGTCATTTCTAAACCTCATACATGTTTAGATTAATTGATCTCTCTAAACCTCATACATGTTTAGATTAATTGATTTTGTATTGTTTACTGTCTAAAAATCGTTACTGGTTTAGAATCTTCTGCTCATCTTTGATGAACTTATTCACATAATTCATTTCTCAATCTCTTTCATCCTCGTATAACTTTCATGTCATCTAATACCATCATTTTCCTGCTGTCTGGAGTATAGTATGGAATAAGCAAGAACTATAAGCTGACAGAGGTATTACATTTCATCCTACAATATATGCAGTGGCGTATCCAGAAATGGATAAACAGGGGGTGGGGGCGAAATGTACCTGGGCTGCCAGCGCTAGGGGAGTGTGGGGGCATGCTCTCCCCGAAAATTTTGAAATATTTAAGCCATTTCCCTGCAATCTGAAGCATACTGTGGGCCATATTCTGATGTCTGATGATACTATCTCAACCCTATAAAGCGTTTTAAATAATAAATTGTAGGGTTGAGTATTTATGATTTAAAACGCTTTTTTTCTGTGCCTGCAAACGGGGGGGGGGTGCGTACGCCGGCTCCGCCCTATGCTGGATACGCTACTGATATATGTGCATTACATCATACCATGTAGGATAGGATCCTATATTTCAGCGTACCTTTTAGCAATAAGCGATGTATGCTTGAAGTCTACTGTGGAAAGCAAGTGAACATCACTGATTGCAGTAGGAATTTTACACATTGTAAAGTTAATGAAGTGGATCAAAATATTTGATACCACTTGATTGAGTTTGCAATGATTAATTATAAGGAATGTTGTTGAAGCATTTCAATGCAAGGCATGGCACAGAAAAGGAAATGCTGGATGTCATGGTCATAAATTCATTGGCAGTGACCAATTCCTTGCACATCTTTTTGATAAGCTGTAATTAAAATTTAGCAAACTGTTAGAAAATTAATTACAGTGCCTTGATGTGAGTGTAGCTAAGGTTTACACAGAGACAGAAATTTAAATTGCTTGCTGTAGCTTTTATTAATGCATCATTAATTGCACATGTTAATTGCATCATGTACATGTATTAAAGCATCCATTACAGATGCATTAACTTCCGCAATATATGTACATGCATTACCTACTTAAATGGCTTGTACTTCATTACAATAATTATGATAACATCATCTGCACTGTAGAAATGGACCATGTACATCACAGACACTGCACACAGGAAGAGAACGCCAGTAGGTTAACGGGGTTTATGCTAAGATTGTGTCGCTCATCCTCAGGGTTACGGCTGGCAAGTGACAGACCAGAAGAGCCCTGGCGTGCGGCCAGCAACACGCACCGACTTCATGCGTGCGCTGTCCAACGTGAAATCGATGATGATCCGCGCCACCTACAACTCGAAGACGCGCAAATCTTCGCTGCAGGACTTCAGCATGGACACGGCCGTTGCCGTTGACAACGGACAGCTGCAGGCAGCCGATGTAGAGCAGTGCGAGTGCCCTCTTGGCTATGCGGGTCTCTCCTGTCAGGTACGCGACATGAGAGCCATCTGGTGAGGATCGGTGCTGTAAGCTTTTCGGCAATTTACTACAGTTTTAATGGTGCTTGTCTTTAGTTCAATGCGGCAGAAAAGACAATTACCGGATAGAGAGGGAGAGAGAGAGATTGAGAGAGCAAGAGATACAGTCAAACAGTACTACAACAAGACGAAATTACAGAACTTGTGTGTTGGTGAGAAAGAGAGAAAACGAGTGAGAGCAAGAGAGAAAACGAGTGAGAGCAAGAGAGAAAACGAGTGAGAGCAAGAGAGAAAACGAGTGAGAGCAAGAGAGATAGAGCCAGAGAGAGACTCAGAGAGTGAGAGAGAGAGAGAGAGAGAGAGAGAGAGAGAGAGAGAGAGAGAGAGAGAGAGATAAAGATGGGGAGAGAGAGAAAGAGACCCACATTATATTGTTTTTTTGTGAACATCATGTTCTAGAGAGAGAGAGAGAGAGAGAGAGAGAGAGAGAGAGAGAGAGCCAGTGAAGTAAAGGTGGGGGGAGTTTGGATGATACCCACATTATATTGTTTTTTTGTGAACATCATGTTCAAATCGTGTTTACCACTTGTTAGTAGTAATTGTGTGCATATTCTTCTGCATAGGAATGTGGTAATGGATACGTTAGAGTGCCTGATTCGACACGACTGTCTGGATTCCTCTGCGTGTCCTGCAACTGCAACGGACACAGCAGCCAGTGCGATCCACACACCGGCGCTTGCTTGGTATGTGCTCTTCACTCACCTGTATTATCTATGCACGTCTAATTGTGCAGGTAATCAAACAAAGGTGATGAAGTAGTTGGCTCTGGTGTTGGCTCTGAGCAGTGCTTGGGCGCCAAATGATATACTTCTACTAGCTGCACAGTAACAGTGTCATCAATTATGCTGTGTCACTGTGGAATGAATACTCTATTATGTGTCACGTGATGTAAATGTAATATCCTGCAGTGTCATTTATTCCATAATTCCTTCTTTGCAACTGTAACTATTAAATCAATTGTTAAGTCTAACCTGCCAGTAATTATTGTTTGCCTCTATAGAACTGCCAGCACAACACAGAAGGTGAAAGATGCGAGAGGTGTCGCAATGGTTACTACGGCGATGCAAGCGCTGGCACGCCCAATGACTGCAGACAGTGTGCCTGCCCCCTGACTTTGTCAAGCAACAAGTATATTTTTTAATTATTACTACTCATTTTGGAATTGTAGTCGATTATCAGTTACCCTTTTAATTCAGAAAGATTCATTTAGTATCGATACATTGGATTTAATTTATTATGATAGAGATATCTCTATTGTAGTAGTGGTAATTTAATACTACAATAACGTTATTAATATTATAACCTTCAAATACTCTTTGCTCATATGTGCACTATCTTATGTAAATACTGTTTATGTGAAAACTGCTTCATTATCTGATGTCCAATACATGATCTTTTAAACTAAATCTTGCTTTGGCTACTTAGCTTTGCGACATCCTGCTACCTGGACAGAGATAGCAGGCCAACATGCATCGGCTGTCCTGAAGGATACATGGGCAGAGATTGTGGCACGTAAGTATTGTGTCACAGAATCTAATAAAAGCTCTAACACTCACTGTTACAAAAATCCTGTCACTCCCTATTCTACATCAGGGGACAATTTGAAAATATATATTCAAATAAAACGTCTAAAATGTAAAAGAAAAGGCTAAATATGATTATGAAAGGATTTAGTAATAACTGCTTTATATTAATGTTTGTAATTATTAATAATGATATTAAATTGTAAAAAAAAATTAAACTGTTATTACAAATGTAAACTATTATTAATGCTTTTTTAATCATTGAAAAATATATTAGAAATATTATCAGCTCATACAAAATCCTTTGAGGTTGGTTTTCCGCCCACCGATAAACTCACATGATTCCAACGACAATAACAATGTAATAAGCAATGTGCAGAAATAAGTATAATGAGTATAATTGATGAAATAAGTATGAATAAGCGATGTTCTGATGCACAGGTGCAAGTCCGGTTACTCAGGAGACCCGCGACAGCCTGGCCAGAGTTGCCGTGGTGAGGAGACAGGCAGCGGCCGACCAACAGTCGTCGTCTACCCGCTACAGATCGATGAGTTCGTCGGCGGCACGGTGTCGTTCACGTGCAGCGTGCGTGGTCGCGAGCCGCGCGCCGTCACGTGGTCGCGCGCCGACAGCTCGCCGCTGTCGGGCCGTCACCAGATCGGCGACGACAACTCGCTGACGGTCCAGGGCCTGACGCAGGGCGACAGCGGCGTCTACATCTGCAGCGCCCGCAATCAGCTGGGCACTGCGACCGGCACCGCACGCCTCATGATCAAGTCTGGTGAGTGGCGCGCCGTCGTCTGCCGAAGCAGCGGCCTGCGTTCACCCGGCTGCTCGAACGTTGTGTCGGCCTCATGATGCTGCGTAATGTACGGCGTATAATACTATGCACTTCTCAGGATTACGTCGCTTGGGCGAAGGGTGCCGGATAAATCTGCAGAGATGCCAACACATATTTGAAGCAATCTGTAGTTTCTGGCCATCAAATTAGTAGTTCGAGGGTGACATAGTGACCCGAGTTTCCTAGGGGGGTCCAGCATGCCCCCCGGAAAAAATTTTGATTCTGAGATGCAATTTCCTGAATTCTGAGGGTCAAAAATGACAATAAATTGACAAAAAATGACAATAATTGACAAAAAAAAATTCCCAATTAGTGAAATTCGTAGTTTGATACAAACTGGTCGTAGTGGTGCAAAAGGAATAGAAATTCGTATAAAATACGGATAAATCGTAGTGGTTGGCATCTCTGAATCTGTTTGTCCACTGTGTAAAGTTGGTCAAAGTTTGTGGTTTGGATCGATTGGGTCACACGTGGCAGATTAAGCGCTCCTCGCACAATCTTTGATTTCTGCATGGGTGAGTTACAGACATAGGTGAAGCCTTTTAGTCGGGACAATACATTAGCGGCAATTCGTGAAGAGGATCGCGATGCGTACCAATGATGACTCGGCGCTGCGTGCGCGTTCACAGTTGTGTTGCTGTCATCAGGCAGATTTCGTCGATATGAACCTCTCTGCTATTCTTACAGGTGTGGAACCGATCAGAGTGGTGATTGAAGAACAGAAGGACCAGGCAGTCGAGGAAGGAAGTACCGTCAATTTCCGCTGCCGCGGAGAGAGTCAGGTTGGCCGCGATCCGGCCGTACGTGTGATTCCATTCCCTTCTCTATTCCTAGTTAAGTGCAGCGGTCCACCTAAGGCTGACCGCAGCTGAGAGCAAGGTGCTGCTGAGACACGCGCCGCTCCTGCTGCGGGACATCTACCGATTCCAGCGCTTGGCTGGATGGCTGTAGTGAAGCGTTTCGGTGCGAGCGCATTGCAAGCACCTAAGCGCTTCTCATGTTTGAGCTAAGGACATCGAAAACGGCATCGGGCGACGCGAGGTTTATTTTTCTTCGCCGTAATTCGAAGATGTTTCTCGTTGACGCTGCTGAAAGACGTGCTCACAGCCTCAGCTGGACCCTGTTTCTAGTGTATTTAGTTGAGATAGTACTAACACGGGGTCGCCAAGTGCATCGGTGCGGACCAATGGTCGCCACGAGCCAACCCTTTGAACGACGTCATCGTGACGACGATCGTCAAGTTAGTCGAGCCGTAGGCAACCATTGATCACAAGAGGGTGCTGGCGATCGCGTCGGCAGCTTTAGGTTCTCTAGCCTTCCTTCCATTCCTCATTCCCTCGGTGTTGCATGGGTGTTTGGTTTGACTTCTTCTCCTGCTTCTTTCTCGCTGCAAGGTGAACGCTAGGTGCAGACCGCTGAGTCGGGCCGACAATTCGTGCTTGTTGCTCACAGTTTTCACGCCGCCACGAACGCTCGCGGTGTACAGCATTGACCCCCCCAACTCCCACCCCCGTACGCCGCGGCACCAACCACCCACGTACTGTGCACGCCGCCGCACGCTGAACACGTCGTATTTTGACGACTCTCCGTCGACCGGCGGGATGGGAATTCTTCGGCATGTCTCGCACGGGAAACAGATGGCGTCTGGATGCGTTGATGACTGTCGGGTTCTCTGTTCGTGCGAGAGCTTGGCAGCGACATCTTTCTAACGCTCGTGGTGGAACGTACGGACGCGTGACGACGTGGAGGTTTTCCCATGCCGTGAAATTATCCTGAAAGTATGACAGTATTGCCATCTTAGGGTTTATTTACTACATTTACTTCCCGGTGCTTTCCCCTGGTGCTTTCCATATGTGGGTGGTAGCAGAGGAGTAAAGCAATTGAGAAGTGCATCGTGGTGGAATGACATGCTTTGCTGCCAGCTTGCTTTGCCATTTGCATGCGAACTGGGAGGGGCTGGTTTTATTCGCCACCGTAAATAATACCACGGAGGTGATTTTGGCGGTCCTGGTGCATCTTGTGCATGCCAGATTTGAACTTCCAGTCATGCTAGAGCTTAAATGCTACTTCAAGCTTCCTGCGAACCTTGCAATGGCCCTTGGTGCCAGCCTCCAGCTAGAGTGCATGATCTGTCACTTAACTTGCCTGTGTAATGTATATTTCGAAAAAATTTAAAAAATTGTGAATGTACAGTTCGCTATGTATAATGCCACAGGTTTAGTGGGTAGACGTCTGCATCTACGATTTAGATCCAGAAGGTTAGGCCAATGTATCTAGAATCATATAAAAATGCTGTATTTATATTGCTCTTTGCATACATTGCACACTGCATGTGGCTTTACCTGTTGCTTTATGATGGTGAACTGCCAATTTATAAACTTGAATTTTGGCCAAATTGTTGCTTGCCGGACTCAAGGACGTTGCCGGAACCTGCAGTCGTTGTTCCCTTTTGTAGTGCTGCTTGGGTGCTTACTAGGTATGCTAAGATTAACCATACGGCTGCTATCGCATATTGCCTGCTGCTTACGTTAGTTACACTATCTTCTAATAACTGCTCCGTAGCCTCTCGATACTGGCAGCTTTTCTCGAATCTAATATCCCGCGTCATGCCATTTGTGGCGTGGCACGCATGCGTTAAGGTTAGACTAATTTAAGTGAAAATAATTCGGGCATGACGCATGGTAGTTTGCTGCATTATGCGCCAACGGACGGAGAAATACGCGACAGTGGCGCGCAGTTTGACACGAGTGATGCTTCATTCCCCAAAGATGACTCACATTAACCTCATCACATCTTCCGCACAACCCAGCCACTGCCACCCCGCCACCAACTAGACTGCCTATACGTACAGAGTGTTTAGTTTACGTAATATAGGATGAGATTCATTACTTGCAAGAAGTCTATCAATGCAAATGAGAATCCTAATATGAATAATTAGCCTCAGAATGGTGATAGATACATCTATTATCAGTTAATGCATTAACATGGGTCCCATAAAACACCAGTCGTATGTTAAAGCCAGTCTATCCACCAAAGTCTGTAAGCGAAACCATATACCTTCTTGTCAGCACTTAGTGATCCAGGTTCTACCTTTATAACGCTACTCTATGGTGGGCATGGCCACTTTTACCAAAACCAATGCAACTTACCACATATAAATAATCCCATAATAAATCAGTAAGCATTGACAGTCTGCAGCACCTTCAACAAATACCAATATTCTCTTATATGGTTGTGGTCATTAGATGTTGCTTCCATATCCCACCTAAGCCAGCTGTGTAGTTAGAACCACCTACAAAGAGTCTTGGCGTGCTACACGGCTTCTGGTTTTTATAACTATGTATTGGGGGAGTATAGACCATGTTTGCGCGTACGTAGGCTGGTAGGTGTAGATAGCTATTGCTATAACACATATGTACTGCTCGCTCATTAAGCCAGTACATGTTTGCACTTGTATGTATCCTCCATTAAAGTGAACACCTTTTTGGAACCCTAATTGTCTTGCAAAGGGAGCAAGAGTAAGAGAGGAGAGCGGGAGTGAGTGTGTGCGAGAGAGGGAATATGGCGGCATTTAAGATAAGTGGCAGGGTGTAATGCATGAGAGGTCCAGCGAGGTAGTCAATAACTTACTAGCACCTTACGGCCGAGCCATGTGTAGGACACACTGGTAACTTATTGATCAGAACAGCTCTTACTCAATACGATGTGTTTAGTACTCCGTACGAGTCCCTTGAGTTTTGCCATGCAGGTTGTATTGATTGAATTAGGTAGAAACGATGGGTGCTATCCTTGCTGCTCTCACTGGCAGTTGAACTTGCTGTAACACGTGCATGATTGATCTTAAAATTTTCCCCGTTTTCCCAATTTTTACTGTCATCGTGGTATAGACAAGGCAGGAGGTGCAACGTTCGTCACATTATTAGTTTTCAGGGATCCCATGGCAGGCAGCCAATGCAGACGGTATTTTAAACTGTTTTATAAGAGTGCAGAACGTATGGTGACGTGTTATATTACTTGTAGCGAGGTTTGGCCTTATTCTAAGTTCTTTTTTGGGCAGTACAAATGAAAACTAGTTGAATTGCACGTGCTTTATTAAATATTATAAAAGGTCTTATATACTTGCATGCTAACTGTGAAAGAAGATGTTATCAAACTCGTCCTAAGTACCTCACCATGGGCGTCATTCATATTAAATCTTTAAGTACCCACTTGTCATAAAGGAAATTATAATCAATAATGCCCAGTTTTACTGCTTGTACTAATTAAACAGCGGTTCATCATATAAATGTGTATTTAAGGCTGCTGTAGGTGGCAGTCAGTAACAGTGCTTAGAAAGTGTCCAAGTCCTAACTGAGTTCAATTAAACCCGTTATAAAACAACTTCCTTACGTGTCAACCATGTATGTTCTGAAATATTTAGGTACGTGTGTAGTAGCCTCCCAAACTTGGACCAACTCCGTTGACTTGTGTTTACCGTGGATTGGGAATGCATATGATACTCGTGGCATGTGTAATACAAGGATAAGTGTGAGGGTGGGTGGGCGCTCACGTATTCTGTTTGCTACGTGGGTGTGTGTATTACGGTGTATGCAGGGACTCCGGTGCATAGTCTCTAGGTGAGGTTGCTCGAATCGTCTGAATTCACTTTGGCCTTTGCATAATAAGTGAGCGATATTGCGCGGCACCTTGCTTCTGTCTTTGTGGCGTCTACCGTTTATCAAACGCATCACTAATATAAAAGTTTTGCATGAGCGTCATATTGTCCTTCCTTATTTATTTGAACGTGTTGTGTAAATGTGATTTTTTATGTGTTTTGTTGTTGTGTCTAACTCTGTTGTTCTGTGGCGTCTGTTGCTTTCTCGTGTTTTTTTAAAGAATTAACATTTTGTCTCGATATTTCGATGGTTCATCGTGGTTAATGTTTTGAATATAATGAAATTGGAACTTGTTGAATTTTGTACAAATTTTTCGAGATAACATCTGCTGGTTTTTTATGTAGTCATGCTATCATCAAGTGAGGCATTATATGTGCTTTCAAATTCTTTAGCGTAAATAGATGCACTAAAAAACGTTTTCGTGTAATTTTATGCCCACATAAAGCAAGGTGATGGAATTAGGTTCCAAAACTCGGTGGTAAGAGAAGCTGTCATGCGGACTTCCGTTAGCTGTTTTTTTTCATGATCTAGATAGTTTAATTCGTATCGATAAACGTGCGTAGCCGCCATCTTTGGAAGCATGTTGCGTGCAATGGATTCCAGCGACAATGCTGAAACTCATGCTGAGACAATTTCCTTTCAAAGATGCGTGCCTGTGAAGAGTTGTCCCTGCAGTGTTGTGGATGTAATGTGACGTCGTCATTTATCGTCTGCAGCCCTCCAGGAATTGATCAGACCCCACAAGCGTGGTGGTTGGATATCACGTCACCATGGCAACATATGCGAGCGTCTGCTGACGTTAAGCCTCGCTTGCATATTTGCCGACGTCGTGGCATTCAGCTGCTTTTAATTGCGCCATTTGTTAAAGTTTGATAGTTACATTCGTTTCCGAATACCGTCTCATCAAGGTTATTATTATTCACACGGAAATGATCTTTTTACCTATAATAAGACTGTAAATGTTCCTCCAAGTTTAGCTTGGTTGAATTTCTTTACATGTCTCTAAAAGAATAATGGTACATAATAGCACCCTGGTACATCTCATAACATGTTAAAGATGTGCAAGAAATCTGAGCAGTAAAGTACTAAAGCTTAAATATAATTGAATTAAAATTGCAGGCTTTATTAACATTCCTCCCCTACCAGCTATTTACATGGCAACAATACGTGGTAGCTAGGTAGGTGCTGTACATTTAGTGTAGAAAAGTAATTTTTACACTAGCATTTAATTTTGGTAACAGCAACAGAAATAGGTAGACATCATATGCCTTGCTTTATGAGTGGATATATAATATAGGACACGTATGTACATAGATATATATATTATATATGTATATGTGTGTGTGTATATATATATATATATGTATGTATATATATATAATATTATCATGGATATTTAAACAATGAGTGGTGACAAGGTTTAATACATACGTGCTAATAACTGGTGATAGAACTTGCATCAACTAATATAATTTTCACTTATCTTGCTGTAATTTGGGCTATGCCATGGAGTCAAGCGAGCATGATTGATCAGAGACCCTTTCCCTTGTTGCTGTGGGCTCTAATAATTGCCTCTCTTCGTTGATGCAATTCTACTCGCCATTGGCTTTGAGCAGCTCCCTCTGTGTGCAGTATCTGTAACTTTCCAGTATTTCCACTCTGCAGATTACTTACACGATCGTGTGGACGCGACAAGGCGCAGCGCTGCCTGGTGGCGCTACGGATAGGAATGGCGTCTTGACAATCCCGAATGTGCGACAAGAGGACAGCGGCACTTACATCTGTACAGGCTCGAACCTGTTTGCAACTGCTGAGGACCGAGCGACTTTGTCCATCACATGTGAGCTTACCGCCCTAATAGGGGAGGGAAAATAATATTGACGAGGTCGTATAATAATGTGGGTCACCAAAACATTGAGCAGTTGGTTCTTCTCCTTATTGTTCCCCTGGAAGAGGGCTGTCAGACTCTAAACGACAAGACCTGCATTCCTGCAACGTTTTGGTCGCGCTCTCTCTCTTCTCTCTTGCTGCTTCTTCCTGGAATCGCGTATGCATTGGTTGATTGCCACACAGTATCGCGTCTACGGTCGGGACAGCGATGACGTGTAACTTACTGCACATTCTGTGTGTGTATGTGCTTTTTAACGGGACAGAGATGACGTGTCAATTACTGCACATTCTGTGGGTGTGTGCTTTTTATTGGGACAGCGATGACGTGTCACTTACTGCGTATTGTGTGTGTGTGTGCTTTTTAACGGGACAGCGATGACGTGTCACTTACTGCGTATTGTGTGTGTGTGTGTGCTTTTTATCGCGACAGCGATGACGTGTCACTTACTGCGCATTGTGTGTGTGTGCTTTTTATCGGGACAGCATCCGCTCTGCAAGCACCAAGCGTCAGGATCGAGCCAAGGTTCCAGACGGTGAACGCGGGCGATCCCGTCGAGTTCCAGTGCATAGCCGAGGGATCTCCGCAGCCAACGCTTGAGGTGAGAGGTCAAGCCGTACTGTTGCCGTGTCTCCCGCAGGTTGTGCAGTCAGTCTGTAGCCAAATAGTTGCAATTGTCTCCTTGATGTGATCCTAGAGGTGAAGATGGACATTTGTTTAGCAGTGCTACCGGATGGGGGGTTTATTGATGTAAGCCTATATATAGTATTGACAGTAGCAGTAGCAGTAGCACATCTTGGTAGTTTTATACATACAGGACTGTGTATAGAATTGAGATCGGTGCCATATACTTGTGGGTGTGCGTGGCAGAAATAACAGTGGCGCCTATTGCTGGTGTTACGGCTGCATAACGTGTGAATTTTACGCTCTCGTCACCTATTTTTGTTTAAATAGTTGGTTTTGTAGAAAGAGGAATGTGTGTGGCAATGCGAATGGTTTTACCTATTGTACATGGCTTATTGAGTGTTTCTGGTAACACGAGATGTGCTGTGTTCACAGTGGACTGGAGGTAGGAACAAGGAGTTGAACCCGGAATCGTCGTTCGTGAATGGTGTGTTCCGCATCCCGCGCGCACGAGCCGAGGACGAGGCTACCTACTACTGCAAGGGAACGAACCCAGCCGGCAGCAGCGACGTACGAACAGTGCTGTTCGTCAAGCACGGTGAGTCGACGCGTAACAGTTGAACGTGCTTCTCGTCAAGCACGGTGAGTCGACGCGTAACAGTTGAACGTGCTTCTCGTCAAGCACGGTGAGTCGACGCGTAACAGTTGAACGTGCTTCTCATCAAGCACGGTGAGTTAACGCGTAACAGTTGAACGTGCTTCTCGTCACCAGCTCAAATGACTACGTGCTTGTAGACGTGCCCGGACATGTAGGATGGAATTTTTAAGCATATGGGCTACTGTGCACACTGGATATCTGGATATATGAGATTACAGGTGTATGGGTGTAGGGGCAGGGTTAGCAGTTGCTCACACTGGACAAGCCTCTCCTGAACAACCGTCTCATTTTGCACGTACTGCCCAAAGGATGTTATTCTTGGTAGAGTCTGAAATACTGAGCTGGTCATCAGTGCCTTTGCATCAATAGTGACACGATGGAAGATGGTTATTGCAGTGCACGTGTACTAAATTTTATGCTATTTTCAGTCTATCATAATGTGAACTTTCGACCTGTTTTGGTGTGCTATAAGAAGCTCTATTAGTAGACATGTATGGACGTGGGAGACGAACATGTTTGACCATAAGGGTAGACATGTCTGTACATAGAATGGACATATTCGATTATAGGGGTAGACATGTCTGAGCATGGGGGATGTGCATGTTTGACTCTAGGGCTAGACATATCTAGGCATGTGGGATAGTCATGTCTAGCAATAGGGAAGTAAAATTTTGCAGGGGTGTTGAGGGTCGTGAGCGGGCGAAGGTGATCGTGTTTGCTTTTGTCTCTTCAGAGGTTGGCGTGCCAGTTGTAACTACAAACGTGCAAACCGTGGAAGTGATGGTAGGAGGAACTGCTGTATTCAATTGTGAGGCATCTGGTGACCCCACACCAGTGATCAGGTCAGACACCTTAGGCCACGTTGGTTCACGCTTTCCCATACATAATTTGTGTGTCTGTGGAAACCAGGCCATTCTCAGAGTAATCCAGATACTAGGATTAAACTTAGAACTTCTTAAGCTAATAATTGTCAGAAATATATACCATCTTTACAGCTAACGTTGATGAATCAGAACTTGTCATTTAATGTTGTCATAAGGTCGTCAATTTAATGGAACAGTATAGACTGTGTCTATTTTGTATGATAGCAAAGTTTAGACAATTCCGAAGGCATTTCATAAAACCAGACGAACAGTGTACCAAATTAGTGGAGCGCTAGTCTTGATGTACCATCAGAATCCATGCTGACTAGAGATTGTTCATGATAATGCATTTGTTACTGACAAATGCCTTACATGGTTGGGAACAGATTTAATAGGATATAGCTTGTTTCATGCAGTTGGTCGAGAGAAGGCACGAGGGGAGGTCTCCCTCGGGCTAATAGCGTTAGCAGAGGCACACTCACCATGCCGAATGTGCAACGATCTCACGAAGGCGTGTATGTGTGCTCGGCCACCAATTCGGCTGGAACAACAGACTCTAGAGTGACCCTTACCGTCGGTGAGTGCACGTTACAGTGTCACCTTGAGGGGGCATGACTTCGGTGACACTCCCTTGACATCTATACTTTCATCACTTTTATTTTAGCTAACTGTGTGAAGTTCTTACTGGCGATGGTGTTGGTGGTGATTGTGTAATGCTTAAAGATAATACCCATATGCATGGTTGCTATGCATGTTAGCTGTTGAATATTTAATTCAATGATGCCATGTCTTTTTTCCCTTTTCTCTGGAATAATTTGCTTGCATGGGTGTGTGACGGTTTGTGCTATTAGCAAACAACATTTTCTTATTGATCCTGCATGATTGGTATCACCAACGATGATGTTCTTACCCGTAACCTGATTGACTACCACATGAACTAAAAGCACTCGGATTAGCCTGGTGTAGTGGTGAGCTTCCACTGATAGACCAGCTAACGAGCCAACCTAAGACGTGTGACTTCTTCTCTCCTTGTCCTGATGGCTATAAGTGCAGCATGGGTATTGCATTCGCGCCCATCTGCTGTCCGCATAACGGTACTATGGCTTATTGTTTTACCAAAAATACATCAATACTATAAATATTATTATATAGACTCTATATAGTATTACTATATAGTACTGACATGTATTTTTGCGTTTGCTAATGCTATGTTGTTGCGATACGTCTGTCATCCAACTATTTGATTGAATTGCTATATAAACTAACTGGTTCTGATTAGTTAGGAAACACTATCAGTCAGATATTCTTTGGTAAGTTGAAGCACCTGCTATAAGCTGATATTCAAGCACATATGTTTTCTTGTCGAATAATAATTGGAATGACCCACTGCACTGCTGTTTTTGTGTGTTAGTGCATTCACAATTTAGTGGAAAGCAAGTGTCACGAAATTTTTAGTTTACGTTATTTGTAAAGCCAAGTCGAATGTTGAGGTGGATATTAGAAAATGATTATATCTCATGATAAAAAACGGTGTCATGTGATTTTTGTGTATTGCAAATTCAGCTTATGGCAGATATTATTGTAACAATTGATGATGTTGTTAGTATTAGATTGCATGCTACAATACTAATGGAATGTAGTGTGAAATAATAGTGGTAAGCTGGTATTATAACTATATAGCTGGTTTTGCATAAGAAAAAGGAAGAAGATGCTTGTTCACAACGAGCAGATTTATTCGTGCATGTCTGTGTATATGTGTAGGAAGGGAAAAGGGGTGGAAGTAGTCAACAAAGAAAAGGTAGGTGCAATTTTAGTGGGCAGTCAGAGCTGCAATGTATCTGCAGCAGTGCTCCACCTAGAGTCTTCACTGTTTCCACCATCCAATTATGCTGATAGCTTAACAATCTATTTTCAGCACCAGACACGCCCGGCCCACTGACCATGGTGCCACCGGAGATTGAGATTGAGCCAGACAGGCAGACAGTGGGCCAGGGAAACACCGGAACGCTGCGTTGCATCGTGCATCGTGGTAATCCTCCACCCACCATCACCTGGACTCGTCAGAACGGAGAAATCACAAGCAACCACATAGTACATACAGTTTTCATTGTTCTGTCACCTCCCAACACACCCTCGCGCTACGTCTTAAGCGTCAGAATAGGCTCCCGTGATAGTCGCCAGTTTGCAACAGTGTGACATACAATAATTGTCATTTGAGTGTATAAACCTCCAACTCTAGTAATAGTATCTAGCGTAAACGCAGAGCGGACTGTGGCACAGTCTGCCAGTGTGTTTTCACACACCTTTCATGCGAGTAACAACAGGGAAATACATTGATAGGGTTATCGTATTGGATCATACTTCATCGCAGCTGTCTTCCATTAGAGGGTGAGCATGAGAAGTACTGTGCAACAGGTTTCATCTAAAATGTGCATGCGTGCGTACGTACGTGCCTGCGTGCGTGTGTATGTATATATACTATTTTCTGTGTAGATTCAGAATGATGTGTTGAGGATCCAGCATGCGACGGTCGACGATCGTGGAGTCTACATTTGCACGGCACAGAGTCCTGCCGGCCTCGCTTATGTGTCCGCCGTCGTAGAAGTCGAACGTAGGTACCCGTACTCGTACAGAAGACGCCTCAGGCGCCTCAGACGCATCCGACGTCACTAAGAAGAAACCCCCCTCTCTGTGTGCGCGCGCGACCAGGGCGAGTGGCGCCCTCACGTGCGCCGTCGCCCGGCACGTGGTGATGCTCTTGTGTTACCACAAGTGATTGCCGTGGGCGGACGAGAGGCCAGTAAAATTTTGCATTTATCAGAGCCAACAGCACGTGCATTTTTGTCGGATTGTCGTTGTTTCTATGCAGATATGACTTTATATCTTATCACCGGCTGCACGCTAGCTTTTAATACATGGATTTCTGCACCAGTAGTTCTTGTGAACATACACTCATGGACAGTAGTTATACTATGGCGCCAGCATGCTAGTGGTGCCACCACTTAGATGTTATTAGTATGTCAATTAGCAGATGCACCTGAAGCACATAGTTTTAATATAGTCCAAGTAGCAGACACTGTGTAAATGGAATTGTAATAGTGTGTGGTACTTACTATTCACAGTGTGCTGTAAAACTTGATCTGTGTATCAGCATGTCACTACAGTAATGAACGATATTAAAAAATAAATGTTTTCTTTCTTTCTTTACATTATTATTATTTTTTCCTACTTTCTCAATTTATTTTATTTTTTTTATTTCACCACTTTCTTGAGTGTCACTCGTTCTAGTTTGTCAGTTCTCCAGATCACCGTCCTTCTCTGTTGCGTAACTGTAGACTCTTTTGTGGGTGTTTGCATGTGTATGACAGCCCTCGATAATTTGCCTTTCTACACTGAGCACAGAGGAAACCGATCGTTCAATGGTACCAAAGTCCTTCCATCCACTAGCAAGTGTCAGCCACAGGAGGTGCCTGCTATTGTCGGCACCTGCTGTATAAGCTGTATGCACTCGCTATTTGGTGAGAATGGACTTCGTAAACGGGCCTCAAGTTTGTTGACGTTAGAAGTGGCCGCTTTGCTGGCCAGTGCTGCATCAAAAACTTGACTGTCGAACAATCTGGATTTTCTCAAGCACATACTGTGAGCTAAGGGTGATTGCCACGCAGAGCAAGCAAACTATACTACACATTCATTCTCTGTCTCACTCTCACTCTCGTTCTCACTGTCTCTTATCTCACGATGGTCACCGAGTTTCCTTGTACGGCGTGTGTCCTTCCCACCTGTGTCATGTATATGCCGATATCGCGCGAGCCGAAGGTGCAAGTGCAATAAAAACTCCGCCTGGAGCCAGAGGTTTTGCTCAACCGGCTTTGTAAAACTAAACTCGTCACAGTTCATCACACTAGTGTGGAGTTTTGAGCCTTCTGCTACTGGAAACAAGCTCACGACACCAGGTAAAAACTAGCCGCAAACCTCTGCTATCAAGTCGTCTTGCTTCGCAATAGTGCTTCGTAGGCAGTTGTACCATGTGCATATATATATATTATATATATATATATATATATATATATATATATAAATTATTATATATATACACAATATATATATATATGTATATATATATATAATATATAATATATATAATATGTTATTACTATCTCGTGCACTTGTTACTCTTTGGCTTCGCTTGGTTTTTGTGCTTACTCTTGTTCTTGACTCTGTCTCTATTCATCACCGTTCATTTTTATTTACCTATTTATGTTTTTCTACATTTCTCTTTTTTCGCTGTCTGTCTTTTTTTTATTATGGATTCTTTGATGTTTTTTTTCTGTCATTGCGGGGGGTTTTGTTTTTTTGCTCTCTGTCTGTTTTTTTTTTGTCTTGGTTCTTTTGTTTTTTTTTGTAACGTCTTCATTTTGTAGTTTTTTGCGTCTTATTCCCTTGTCGGTTTTCTTGTTCAGTTCGTCTCAGATTTTGTCGGGTTCGTTCTTTTCTGGTTTTTTCCTTTGTCTTTCTCCATTTTCTCTTTCTGTTTCATTATAATGGTTGACGTCATACTATTGGTTTTCTCGTTTTTTTCTCACTTTAGTTTTCTTCATCTTCTTGTTGTTCTTTGTCTTTTTTTCATGGTCTCTTCTATCCAATTTACATGATAAAGAAATTTGATGAGTAAATGGACGTTACTAACGCTTTTCTATTAGTGCCGGTAGAATTATATTATCACTGTCCACTGTCAGCAATCTGATCTCACCTTGCGCTCTCTGTCTTACTTCTCTAAGACAGTACCCCCCTGCTGTATTCCAGCACCAAGTGTGCATAATGCCTTCTGGTGGCAACAGTTGCTTATAACATTCCTGCTCTAGTTAAAATTCATGATCCCTCGCAGCACAATGCTCATTCCCACTCCCCCATCAGGCCACACTGCGGATAGGACATTATGAGAAAGAGGCTACTGCTTGTGGAAGAATAGGCATGCAAGCTGACTAATAGAGCTTGTCTTGTGTGCACAACCTCTCATGGATGTAATCAACTGCATTTAAATTCGATTGGTCATTATGAGTACAAGTCTCAGTGTCTGCGAAATGGTGGCTCTTTATGAATTCCCTGTCAGCTAACAACGAATGTTTGAAGTGAATGGCAATGGCAAGGATTTGAGTGAGTTATGACCTAGCTTGTATATGACGTCCAGTTTTCTTGTCACATCCAGTGGTTCAGATAATGCTCTTATTATCTCACTTCCTCAAATTCGCATCATAGTTTTGCATTAATCGCGCATCCCACTAATTATATGACTGGACACGTTTTATTCTTGTTGCTGATGCAATAGATGATTTCTGGTGGCTGTGGCATGTTAGTTGCACATGTAATTGTGTCGATCATTGTTTAGAACATGATTTTTAATCGTCTCCATTAACCATACTTTCGGCCTCTTTATGCTCTTTCCATGTGTGCATTTTAGTTGAGTTTCTTGTCGTCTATGTTGACACACGTGTATACACGTACGGCTGCACAACATACGTATACACATGTACCTACACATACCCAAACGTGTGCTCACTCACGCACACACGCCTACGAGCACAAGCACACGCACACATACCAACATGCACACAAACACGTACGTTATGACATGCATGCACGCACGAACTTACACACATACATACACGTGCTGGCAGTAGCATGCTTATTTAACAAATAGATGTGGAATAGGCTATTGCATGTTGTATTAGTCTTGCTATGTTTTTGTAGATAGCCACTATCTTTGCCTGGTATTTTGCATTGTGCACTGGTTTACAGTCAATAACTATTGCGATGATTTCAACATAAATATTGCAATAATTATCACGAACGGTCACAGGTACTGGCACGCTTCATCAGAGACAGTGCATTGTGGTGTTGTCGTTCATGCTTGCAAGGCTATTGCACCTGGTAATGGCGGTCTTGCGTGCGTAAAGAAGTATCAAATTGATTAATGCTTTAACCTATGGCAGAGCGTGGCACCAGGGTTGTCTTCTCTTTGGGGGTTGGGAATGAGCAACCCGCTACCCAGTGACGAGGCAACTCCCATTGACGCACTCATCCACTATAGGTCGAGAACGTCCTGAGCTGGAGATCTTCCCAAGCACCGAGCAGTCGATTTCAGCCGGGTCTAGTGTCTACTTCCAGTGTAGAGTCACTGGTGGTGAGTATTAGTGCAGGTCAGGCCTGCACACACATACTGCACGCTAATGTGTTTTAACCAATTGGCATAAAACTGATTGTTTAGTGCAAAAAAAGTAAGCAAAAAATTTCATTATAATAAAGTGTAGTAAACCATTGGCAGTACGCCTACATGACGCAGCGTTCTCCTCATCCCTATTAAAACTCGTGATTTCCTGCTAGCTTGTGGAGTCGACATCAACTGATCGTATATTTTGGCAGGCATACCGGACCCGGTCGTTACCTGGGAACGTGCCGATGGGGAGGAGTTCACCCACAACACGCAGATGTTCGCAGAGAGCGGCGTTCTACAGTTCAACGCGGTCGAGGGATCCGAGCAGGGAACCTACATCTGCACCGCGTCGAACGATGCGGGCCGTGTCAGCATCACGGCCAGACTGCGGGTTGCAGGTGTGTGCAGGGCTCTCAAGGGGTAGCTTTAAAAATGAGTGAGATTTATTTTGAATCAGAAACGCTAAGGCCGTAGGCGCGGCAGGCGCGAAGGGGGTGGACGGAGGGAGGGGGTTGTCCCCCCTCCCCCGATAGGAATTTTTTTTAAAATGGGGTGCTATTTGATGCCCTCAGCAGCAATCTGAACATGATATTTGTTGCTTATATAAGCAAGAAAAACTGGATTCGTGCAATTGCGTGAGATTTTCGGGGACTATCGGAAATGTGCGTGGGAGCGTGAGATTGTGCTGAATTGCGTGAGTCTCACGCCAAATGCGTGAGGCTTGTGAGCCCTGTGTGTGCCACACGAGATGGCAGGCGCAGCAAAGAGATCATGTCATGCGCAAGCGCGCAGCGCCTGTTTTGATCAAATTGTAACTGGTGTAACCAACATGGCGCCTGTTTTTATCAAATTTTCTCGTGTGCAACCAACATGGCGCCTGGTTTTCATATTTTAGCTGGTGCAGGAATTTTCTGAATCACTATAGTGGCATAGAGCTGTTAGTCAGTTGAGCACTGAACTGGGCCTGAATAATATAATTATAGTGATTGTTATGTATATTTATAAGAATTTCATTATGTGTGAGCCTTGTGTTGTTTCTTGCTTTCTTTCTGTGTGCCACCAGTGTTCATCACTGTGTAACGTATCATATCGCCTTTGTGCAGGACCCCCACGTGTGATGATCTCCCCACCAGATAACCCAGCAAAGGCGAAGGAGGGATCTGTTGTGAGGCTGGAATGTATTGCTGAGGGTGATCCAGCACCCGAGGTCTACTGGGAAGATGCTTCTGGCAGGTATGTCTTCTCCTGCACGTCTGATACTTTACTGCTGTCACCGTGCAATGTTCAGAATGAGATTTAAACTGATAATAATCTGACTGATTTTAACCAATAAATATCTCGTAGGTGAAGCAGAATGTAAAGGTGCTTGAATCGCCAACATTGTCACAAACCAATGTTTACATTGTTGATATTTTATACAGATAGTTTTTGTGCTGATGCTTTATATTGTAACGGTTTTATAATCTCATATAAACTATCACATCTATTTCCTGAGAGGTTTCCATGATAAGTATAAATTTAGTACTCATGTGAGCTATTCGAATTAAAACTTCATTGCAAACCACTGTCGGAAAATCATTCATGTGAAAACCTAGTTCGTGTTCAATGCATACCCCGATTCGTTGCATATCAGCACCGCAAGTATTCACGTGTATTTCACGATGGCGGCATGTCGTCGGCAGGTTCCTCACGCTCATCGGTCACCGCGTTTCAGTTCTTCTCTACACAATGTCTGCATGGCACCGTGATGCTTGCTGACTCGTGGTTCGCGTCGCTCGCTCACGTGTTTTGCACGTGAGCGACACGTGCGCAGCCTTGATCGTGACATCACCTTGTAGCTTCTCGCCCCGGGCGACGAGGCGGCAGCTACAAGTCGCAGTGATTCGCGAGTCCTTATACGTCGGCCCCACAGTTATACGTGTCACCCGATTGTTGTTCGGCTCGTGTCGTCGTCGTTCGCAGTATAGTATCTCACGCAGGCTTCGGGTGCGTGTGCACGCGTCGCTACCGTGACCGGCCACAGTCTCTGTTTCTCGCACGGCTTTCCCACCGTGACGCTGCCAGCGACAGAATGCTGAACGAGCAGCTGCAGGGAGCACTGATCTGGGAGTAGCTTTAACGATAATGGCACGGTAGAGTCATGTGCGAGGTGCGGCCGCGTGAACAGAGACTGTGTGCAGGTGCGCGAAACCCCCTTCACCATCCAGGTCATGTGTACCGCAATCTCTCGCTCACCAAAGGTATTACCACTATCACCTTTCAGGGAGAGATCTGAAGGGCAATCAACGCTTGGATTGTAAGTTGCATTCTACGTCTCACTGGCTGATCATTCATTCATTTTTATGCTGTAATCCCGCATTCGACATATAACGCTGTATGTGTACTCGGTATCGTCGACTCATTTCGTAACATTTGTTTTCCTCATATTTTTACTACTTTGTGCTTGAGGTCTATGTTTAACCTCGTCTCCCAATGTGCTGCATCTAGAGTTTGAAACCCGGGGCGTGTGATGTCCACAGATGTAGCTTGTCTCTGTGGCGTACTGGGGGTAACTTCTAATTTTGTCACCACTCCTAATATGGCATCATGCATAGTGGCTCCCTCTCATAGTTTGTGCTCACCATTAAGCGCCTGCTATAGTCGTTAGTGTGATGAAACATTGTCATTTGGTTCCTCATTAATACCAAATCATCACTATCGGTTTCCCTACGTCAGTTGTCATGTGAAATTATGGGTAACATTGAGAACATTTTCACTATTGGATATATGGTAAGGGCTCATTTGCATTGATTCTGCTTTATTTGGTCAACGTGAGAATAAAACTTAGAACAAGATATCTGCCTGACCTTTATAGAAAACGTTATTGCAAATGTGATTGCTAATGTTATATTGGCATATGGAAAAATGTCCTTGCACACCGTCAGGACTATGAATCTATATGTATTCTATTATACATAGATTCATGTTAAAACTGAGAGACAAAGTTAACCACTCCACCCTCGCTTCATTATTATTAGTTGCTGCTACTACAGAAAGATTTGATATGAATGCAATAGTGTTTAGCATTCATTACTCGTGCTAGGTAATTACTGCAGTACTTGCATCTCAAGATTTGTTAATTTGTAGATCGATGGAAGCTATGCATGTCAGACTAAGAAAACATCAAACACTCTTAATCTCAGTCAGTGCACAAAGATGTGTGTACAGCTTTCTAACAAATGGCTGCTCACTAAAACAATTACTCTAATGCAGAGAATTATTTAATGACACCTGACAGCTATGTCACTAATTACAGATGGTTGCAGCATATTGCCGTTTGCAATTTAAATACGTTAATTTATTAATATACTGATTAAATATAGGTAGGAAAAGTATACGCATGGGATTTTCTCGATGTACTTATAATCGTTTTTGTCAGGTTTGGTTATTTGGGAGTGTATTTAGCATTACATCGTCTACTACAAATCGTCTGTTGATGTGTTTTCTCGACAAACCATAACTCCCGGTTGTGTTTTTATAGTATGATGTTTTATGCAAAGTTACAAGTTCTTGAGAGCTGGTCTTTCAGTGATTTTGCTATATATACTTGTGTGGTATATGGTTAGAATTTTTTAAATACATTTTGCTCTATTCAAAAGCAGACATCATTTTCACGTATAATGCATGTATCATGATGACCTTTGAATAGAAGGTAGTTCACTCTCATGTACGAGTTTACTTGCAGTATTAACGCTTTTTGCTGCCAGAGGTGTATGTCGTATATCATAATGTTACATTGTCATTTACATTCTCGCATATTTAACATGCTTTTCTCAATCATTTACATCAAGTGTGGGAATTTCTGCATCTGCTGAGATGCAGCTTGAGGCATGAGCTGACACATATCTCGTATGTGTTTGCAGGGAGCTACCAGGCAAGCACACGAGTGCGGGGTCATCTATCTTGGAAGTCGTCAACATTCAGTTGAACGACGCGGGCAGCTATGCCTGCGTTGCACGCAACACCGGCGGCACATCCCGCAAGACTGTGCAAGTCATCGGTAAGTTGACTGCGTTGCTGAAGGCTCGTGCTTTATAGTTCATTACGTTTTCTGTGTACAGGACACCTGTGTGGACGTGGTGATTGAAGTGAGATCATTTAAGCCGTTGTAAGCTTGTAACACTTATATCTCTCGAAAATCTTTATAATGTAAGAATAAAAAATGGTCTGTAGAATCATCGTGTGTCCTATGTATTGTGTGTGTGTATTGACTAAACACGTACAATATGGTGAATACATGTGGTCCTCTGAATAGTCATTCTAAAATGAAACAAACGCTGTAGGTCTGTACTGACAATGCGTGTCTATTTTTCCCCTTGCTGCTACAGTCAGGAAAAAGCGCAGATATCGCGAAGATCGTGGTAAGTACGCCCTCTGTAGTCAGAAACGTCGTTGATCATTGTCGTAACTCTTCTATGTTCTAATCTCGTTGGTCTGTGTCTTACAACAGTGGAGGCAGCTGACCAGATCGCAACAGGAGGAGTGCAGGTTGTACCGCGCGAGGTCACCGTCAAGGAAGGTCAAATGATTGAGCTTAGCTGTAAGATGTCAGGTACGTATGTTGAATGGCAAGTGTATATCTTCTTCTTCTTGGGTCACTACACTACACTCGACCTAGTCACTGCAGCATACGGTCGTTGAAAACCTCAAGGTCTCCAGGTCTACAGGACTGTATAAGGTGTAGTGTGGTGTGGTAGAAGGATTCGCAGGTGGGAAACCTGACAGGGGCCGCGGCGTGAACGCTCCTTCTGTGGCCCCCGGCAAGTATATATGCGTGTGGGAAGTATACGATCCTTTCGATGATATTCGAATTTATTGCAAGGCACATGAACGGCCACAATCGCATGCATTACCCCCGCCGTCTCTCTCTATTCAGGCCAGGTGAGGAACTTGCAGTGGTCGCGGCTCGGCGACCAGCTGCCCGCCGGTCACAGCGTCACGAACGGCGTGCTGGTCATCAGCTCGGCGATGGCGCGCGACACCGGTCTCTACATCTGCTCTGCGCAGCTTCCCGACGCGGTCGTCCAGGATACGTCGACCGTCACGGTCATAGGTGCGTGCGCGTGCCGCCGCGCGGATAGATAACGTAGATGTACTACATGCAGTTCACAATCTATTATCCGAAAAGCTCCGAAAACTGAGTTTTTTTTGTGTAGGTCGACTACACACCATTGGCTGCACAAGGTTCACTGCGGAAATATAAATGTGCTTGGCATTACTCATACATATTGTACTCTATTGGTACAGCACATGAAAAACTTGTTGTTTTAGTATTGGCTAGTTGCAGGATATATGGTATGTATATGTGTACTGTACAACCATTCCGAAATCCGAACAATTTCGAATTCCGAAACGTGTCTGGTCCCAAGGGTTTCGGATAATAGATTGTGTACTGTATTAGTATAATACTGGCATATACTCGTGTTGCTTGTTGAGTTTGGGTTTGTTGTTCGTCACCGGCTGTTCGTCCTCTTAATGGAACGACATTCTCATTCTGATTATGTTGTTCTGCCACAGTGCCACCCAAGGTGACAGTATCACCACAAGGAATGCGTCTCAGGCCAGGAGAAACTATCAGAATTCAGTGTAAGGCTGAGGGCACAGAGCCAGTCACAACTGAATGGAGCAAGGTAGGCATGCGGTCACTGGTAGATGGTGCTGTTTTCTCGATGTGTAATTGTCTACATGTTAAAAGCGAAAATCATGTTGATAATGTTGCATGCTGACTGTAATCAATCCTTTAGACTGATGTTTGTTGTGTAACATTGATGTGCCTCGCAGGTGGCTGGAAGCATGAGCCCTGCAGCTACTGATAATGAAGGCCTACTAGAGATAAAGGGTGCGACGGCTATAGATGCTGGAAACTACAAGTGCACAGGCAGCAATGCAGCAGGAAGTACCGCGGCTAGTGCATACATCGTCGTGATGGGTAAGAATCCACGTCTCTATGTAAAAACTCGCAATGCATATAAGATAGAGAAAGATAGTGATATGTATTTAAAAGTGTGATTACATGCATGCGCACATGAAACACCCACACATATGTTATTCACAAGACGAAAAAGGAAGGTAGAGAACGACGTATGAACATCATGCAACTATCCTCAGTGCAGATGTGCATTATTGTGTTTTTAACTTGGTTTTCTAGTTCATGGCACAACATACAATGTATTATCTTGTTAACATATCTGGTGAGGTTTCCACTTGCACTTGTTGCAGTTCCACCGACTGTGAGAATTCTAGAGTCACTAGCCTCAGTATCTGCTGGAGGCTCCCACACCTTTATCTGTAATGCTACGGGCATCCCACGTCCGAACATCCAGTGGACCAGGGACCGTGGTCAACTTCCACCACAGCATTCTGTAGTTGGTGGCGTGCTAAGGTATACTTCACTTCTTTGTTTATGTGCTTAAATAACTGTGTGTTACCACTTGTCAATAATTGTTTGAGCACTGCAATCCGACAGTTCCTTCAGAGGAGCATCTGAGAGAGATTCTGTATTCGAGCATTTTAAAGGAGAGTGGGGTAGAGATGGGAGTCAGTGAGAGAAAAAAAGAGACACTGAGACTGAGACTATGAGATTTCTATGACATAGCCCGCAGCAGCAGCAGCAGCTAAAAACATTTACAGTACATTGCAGCTGCCATGCATCAGGTCATGTTGCTCTCATGCCCCGCAACTTATGTGTAACGTGCGTCTGTCTGCTTGCTTATTGCAGCATGTCAGCCCTGAAAGTGGAAGATTCTGGTCGCTACATCTGTACAGCGTCTAGCGAGGCGGGCCAGTCACGCAGCATCGCTCAGCTCACCGTTGCTGGTAGGTGGCGCTGGTAGTTGAGACTCTCCGTCATTATGTTCTGCGCACACTCGTAGCAGTTGAGATGCAATATTGATATTTGATTATTGCCTATTGAAGATTTTCGCATCATTTGCATCATTACATTGGATTTGTGTCTTAACCTACGCTGTGCAAAATGGGAAATCGCAGTTGTACACTAGAGTACATTATGTAATTGTTTAGTGGTGGTATGGCGGATCTAATTAAAGGATCTACGAAAGATGAATTACACTGAATTCCCCACTAGTCTTTTTTCGTGTAGAAACGACGTTTGTGTTTTCTACTTCAACAGGACGTCATTACGTTGAGGTGTCAGTAGAGAGTGAAAGTGAGATCGCGTCCGAGGGAGGTACCGCCTACTTTAATTGCAAGGGTGTAGGCACACCCCAACCAATCATCACGTGGACCAAGGTGTGCACCTGCTCCATCCAAATGTCCACGAGCAGTGTTTCTGACACTAGAGTTCTACGTTTCCTGAATTAAAAAATGATATTCTAGATATAAATTCACCAGACGAGTTGCACGATTCACTTTGAGCTGCTGTATAAGCTTCCAGATTACGCTTGACGTATGATTTGTGCTAAAGCCACTCTACAGGCGGTTGTGCCATGGTAGTGCCCCCCCTCTCATCCGCTGCACGCTACTCTCTGTTGCAGATTGACGACACGCTACCGTCGAACGCCATCGAGAGTGGTGACGGTCAGCTAACGATCAAAGACGTGATGCTAGACAACGCCGGCATGTACAAGTGCACGGCGAGCAATGCTGCAGGCACCATGTTCTCTGTCGTCTCTCTGCTTGTCAACGGTGAGCGGTAACGCCGACGACGACACGGCGGCGTTGTTGTGTATTTCTCCTGCACATGTAGTGGGTTCACCAACAAACGATGTTTCAATAACGGACACGAACGAACATGTTAGCAAGTGACGGCCATGTTCTTTATTGCCTTCTCGTTTACATCGCTTCACATAGGTGGCGCTGATGGTTGTCTCTTAACAATATCCAACAGGCGTTTATGCCCGTTTATAACATGTGTTCTTCTACAGTGATGTGCAGAACTTCCGTGATTTCTCAGGGTCACGTAGTCCTGCAGCTATATATGCGCAAAGGGTCTACAGTTTCTCGCCCTAATAATTTGTAGCATGTGGTTTTACGTGTAATAACAAAACGTACAGTTTCTCCATCAAATTTGTAACAGGGGTAAATAATAGGGCCCCTTATTGTTGACCTATATTTTCCATTATTCAATCCTGTTGTGTATCACATGGGCTTTGTACACTTTCAGCTCCGCCACGCATTTCCGGGCTGTCGGAAAGTCAGTATGTGAATATTGGAACAGAGGTGACACTCACCTGTGGTGTGAGCGGTAACCCACCACCTACTATCACCTGGCACAAGGTTGATGGCAACCTGCCCCAGTAAGTGTTCACCAACAACCTTCCAGGCACTGTCCTACTGTATTCGTGAAAGTTTCTGGGCATTGTATTTTTCTTTGTTTATTACTATTGCTGGTTTATCGTTATACAGTGATTAAATATTTTTCCACCAGTAAGAATTAGATGTAATAAAGAAGGCTGATATTTCTTTGTATCATTATTACTACACTACATAATCGTTCACTCATTAAATTTTTCACCACGAGGAATACGCTACTGTTAAACGAGAATGAACCAATCGAGATACGTTGACACAGCGATGCGCAATGCTAATCTGTATTTCTTGTAACGAACAAGTATAATCACAGACATTTTACGTCTGCAGGGAGCATTCGGTTGAGGAGGGGGCGCTGACGATGCTGGTGGCATCGGCGGAGGACGCGGGCACCTACGTCTGTACGGTGACGAACATGTTTGGCGTCGTGACGGAGGACGTCAACGTCGAGATCGGCCAGCTGGTGCCGTACTTCTCGCAGAACCCGGTGTCGTACGTCTCGCTGGCGACGCTACACGACGCCTACCTCACCGTCGACATGAGCGTCGCCTTCAGACCCGAAACGACCGACGGTGAGACTCCGTCGCTGTGTGCTGCGCTAGTTGCGTGCAGCGCGAGTTGCGTGCAGCGCGAGCATCGTGCAGCACGAGTTGCGTGCAGCGCGAGTTGCGTGCAGCGCGAGTTGCGTGCAGCGCGAGCATCGTGCAGCGCGAGCCGCGTTCAGCACCCTCGCTACACGGTGCTCGCTCGCGCTCCGTTGATTGTTAACTTGCTTTTCCGCCATGTGGTATATAGGCAGTGCATTGTTTCACGGAGTCGCTACGTCGGTGGCGTAATGGTGCAGATGAGTTTAGTACTGTAGTGGAGATATTCTTGGGTATGCTAGTGAGCGGGTTAGTGTTGTGAGCTGTTGGGGGAAGTGGTTAAGAGAATGTTGTAACGTGGTAGTGGGAGCTGCGCGGAATTAGTTGCGAGAATGTTAATTGAGAGAAGTGCAAGTGGGTATATATTATATAACACGGTTGTGTCCTTGTGACTCGCAGGTCTGATCCTGTATAACGGACAGCGCGCCGGCGGCAGTGGAGACTTCGTTGCGTTTGGTGTGACGGACGGCTATGCAGAGCTGAGGTTTGACATGGGCTCCGGAACTGCTGTCATCCGCAGTGCCGACCCGCTAGAACTGGGCGAGTGGCACACCGTACAGTTCAAGCGAAGCAAGAGATTCGGTATGTGTTCCACGTCGAGCTTTGTCCAACGTACAGTCTACAGCCATTTGCATCTGTTTGCGTATTGCTTGAGTGGTTAGTGACAAACTCGCTAACTTGTGTAACAAACACTAACTATGTTTAGTAGGAATTTTGAGTTTTGGAAACACGTGTGAAAGCCTTGGTGTTCTCGCTTCCGTAGGACAACTGATTGTGGATGGCATGGAGGCTATAAATGGGACATCTCAAGGCAACTTCCAGGGCCTGGACCTGCGTGAATACCTGTATCTAGGTGGTGTACCTGACTACACGGACATCTCCCGTGCTGCTGGCTGGACCACCGGATTCGTTGGTAGGTCTGCCCGCATATCACGTTTCATTTTGAATTAAGTGTGCCATTTTAAATTGATTTTTCCAGCGTAAATTTATAACAGTTGAGTAATAAATGCTCCACCATCAGGATATGCAATTTTTTTTATGCATTTAGAGGAAGATAATTTGAAAATGGGTTCAAACCAGTAAATTTAGAGTGATGCTACACGAAAAATTCTGCACAAACGCTGGCATGCGTTAAAAATCGTTATTGTGTCTCATTGTGATAGTTCCTGACAATGGTGACGACCACACACCTTCCAGTCACTAGATGCAATAATTGTCTTTTCAATGTGAACTGCAGGTTGCATTGCGCAACTAAAGAACGGCAACGCCATCTACGACCTGGCGAAGGAAGCACTCGATGTTGTCGGCGTGACGACGTGCCCGTCGTGTTCCGGATCGCCGTGCAAGAATGGAGGAAAGTGTGTGGAGGCACCGACCAGCGAGGGATACACATGCACATGCGCGGCGGGATATGCTGGCAACAACTGTGATCAAAGTGATGTCTGCATAGAAGGTGCCAGCTCCCCACAAAACATCTCACCCATCCGTATATGACATGACCACTGGTGTCATATTAGGTCGGCATTCGCTCTGTGACACTATAACTCGACGTGCACTGAACCCTGTGATGGATCCGTACAAGTCTGCAAATTGTTTTTTTTTAAACCCAATTCCTCAAAGTTGCGCATGTGCATGACAGGAGCGAGTATAATGGACCTACCGAAGGTCACTAACCGTATATTGCTCTTCTGACAGGTGCCTGCGGTGGAGGAAGCTGTGTGGCGGACGAGGAGCAACCGGACGGCTTCCACTGTGAGTGTCATATAGGTTTCGCGGGCCCTCGTTGCCAGGATGCCATCAACGTGATCACACCGATGTTTAACCGAGAGCACCACTCCTACATGGAAGTAAAGAGGCCAGACAACACAGAGCGTGACTTCAAGGTCACGATGAAGGTCAGAGCTCTACCTATTACAATAGGATTGTACCGCTACCTCACACGTCTGTACTGAGGCTACTATATCTTATACCTCACACGTCTGTACTGAGGTTACTATATCTTATACCTCACACATTTGTACTGAGGTTATTATATCTTTTACCTCACTCGTCAGTTTTAGTGTTACATCTGCCTCATATGTCGTGCTTGCCTATGCAGGTGAAGCCAGACCTGGTGGACGAGGGATTGCTGCTGTACGCGAGTCAGAACAAAGATGGCCGCGGCGACTTCGTCTCGCTGACGATCCGCGATGGCCGCATCGAGTTCCGCTTCGACTCGGGCTCCGGTCCCGCCATCATCCGCAGCGACTACATCAAGCAGGGCGAGTGGGTGAAGGTCGACGCCGGCTACAACCAGCAGGAGGGAGCGCTGACGATCGACGACGCGGCGCGCTACGAGGGCCGCGCGCCGGGCACGACGCGCAGTCTCAACCTGAAGACGCAGCTGTACGTCGGCGGCGTGCCGCACGGCGTCGTCGTCTCGCCGTTCGTCGAGGTCACGCTCGCTTTCACCGGATGCGTCTCGCTGGTGAGCAGGGTTTCGTGACAACGTTTGCAATGGCGACGACAGGCAATCGTAGCGGAAAGAAAAACGAATACCGGCTACCGCAGCATGTGGCGCCGCGGTCACGGTTTAGTTTTTTTGCATGCTTCGATTTGCACGTGGTCGCGATTGTAAACGTTTTCTCTGTTCGTCTTCGCTCTCGCAATGTAGTGGACGTCCTTTGTCATGTAAGGCTTAAGGTTACTTGCATGCTAGTTATCGTTGTCCTCTCCGTTATCGTTGTCCTACTCCAGCTCATCCATGTTCTTACGACGCCACATACATTCTACTGCATATGGCGCTACGCTCAATAGAATGCTATTCATCATCGTTTCCCACTCCTACTAATGTTCATCCACTCATTTCATCGGTGCGTTCACAGCTGGAGTTGAATGGCCGGGAGATACCGACGACAAACAGCTACAACGACGATGTGCTGAGCAGTGCAAACATCGAGGACTGCGGCGTAAACTCGTGCGACAGTGACCCCTGCCAGAACGCCGGCTCCTGCCGCTCCTCGCTCGCCGGTGACTTCTACAGCTGCGAGTGTCCGCCAGGATTCACGGGTGAGAGTGGCAGTCGGCTTGAGCCTGGCGCAGACTTGCGCCTTTTTCGTGCAACGCTGTAAAAATTGCTGTGAAATCGCTACGTCTGCGGGAATGTGCGACTGCAACCCGTAGCGATTCTGGTCGCTTGCGACGAGTTGCAAGAAATCAAACCGTTTTGATTTTGAGCGACTCGCAATCGCTCCCAAATTGCTTTAGAATTGCTACGAAGTCGCATGTGTGCGCACACGCGGTGACACATCGACCGATCGCTTGCGGTTGCAGGTTGCAGCGACGAGCAATCAAAAATCGCAGGTCTGCACTAGGCTTTAGTAGGCGAGCAGTGGAGGATGCTTTTGGGTCGAGTACCCCTCCCCATCTTAGAACAAAACACAAGCTATTTTTTCTTGAAGGGGGATGTCTAGGGAGTTTGAAAATCATGGTTGTGTATACGAAAGCATTGAGTATCACTTCGGCCATAGTGGTTTGTCTACGCATGAATCGTAATGTTGGTGACGTAGACCGGAGATCGAGTGACGAACATCTGATTCGGTAACCTTCGAACTTTCACTCGCCATTTTTTTACTCTAAAGGATGTAAACGTGACGTAGGAAGCGCAACCCTCGCACACTGAAACCAAAGCAGCATGCTTCTCGTTCCAGCAGAACTGCTCTGATGTCAGACTGAAAATCTCGAAACTTAACTATGTTCGAAGCGACTTGGTGGCTCTCTGTATACTTTATAGTGCACACACGCACGCACACACACACATACACGCATGCATGCATAATACTTGGGCATAGTACAAACATGCATATAGTTCATACACTTAGTACATGAATAATACACCTACCCTATTTGATTTTTTATCGCTTGTTTATTATATGCTTTCATTTCTTCTTCTTTTTAATTAATGGGACTAACTTTTTTTGCTATCAGGTGTGAACTGCGAGCTGGAGATGAATATCTGTCTTGAAGAGCAGCCGTGCCAGAATGGCGCATCCTGCCTGGTTCTCGGGGGCATCGATTCTGACGACTACGAATGCCAGTGTTCCAAGGGCTGGAGTGGCAAGACATGCACTGAAGGTGAGGTGGACAGACTACTCACAGTGTCAGTCATGGGGTGCTGTCAGCATAGCAGGCTACTCACTAGAGGGTGCTGTCAGCAGAGCAGGCTACTCACTAGAGGGTGCTGTCAGCAGAGCAGGCTACTCACTAGATGGCGCTGTCAGCAGAGCAGGCTACTCACGAGAGGGCGCTGCCAGCAGACCAGGCTACTCACTAGAGGGTGCTGTCAGCAGAAAAAGCTACTAACACAATCGAATTAAATGCATTGCAATACTTTCCCACTATCTCCTGTTACACTTACATCGATGACATTTCCCCTCATGTTCATTCATGGAGAGTAACTGATTTTTCCTCACTCTTCACCTCGCAGGAGTCTCCTTCGACAGTGAGGTGTTCTTAAATGGCAACGGCTATGCAGAGTTCAGCAGTGACTTGCAGCCGCACGGCACCGGTGAGACAGAGATCATCGAGATTAAGTTCAGCCACCAGAACTCGAACGGCCTGCTGTTCTGGCAGGGCCAGCAGCCCGGCACTGCTGCACTTGGCAACGACTACGTCTACCTCGCTCTCATAGATGGCGATCTAGTCTACAGGTGAGTTGGTGATGAGGGGTAGAGAGTGACGGGGAAGAGAGCGTGAAAGATAAAGAGGGGATGAGAGAGATGAGCAAGTGACACATTGAAAGAGAAAGAGTGCGTGCATAAATGAGGGGGAGCGATAGAGAGAGAAAACCAGGGAAAGGGAGAGGGGGGAGGGTTTTATCAAATCTCTGTTTTGTATCTAAGAGAGTTTCTTCGTGCTGAATTTCATTCGTATTCTCTCATTATAACATCATAACTCGACGAGAAGACAGCATGAAAACGTTAGCGATAACATGCATTGATGTTGCTATTGGGGAAGCAGCTGTAGCACTCCTCACCTGATTCCTTTCCTCTATTTCAGCTACGAACTTGGAAGTGGCATAGCCCAGCAGCAGATCACTGTGAATGAGGATGAAGAGGTTCACACCGTCGTTGTTCACAGGTATGTCAGCGACAGCAATTAACATCTCACACACCCATGCTAAGAAGAATCTCATTCAGAGTTGTGATTTTTTCGTTTTTTTTTTGGCAGAATTTCGCTTTTGTAACAGCCCCGGGTCGCTTTTGCGAAACGTCTAAATTTGTAATAGAAATTTAACAAACAAAAAATTTCTTTAGCTAATAAGTTAAATACTACAGAAATAATGTGCACTCTAGACTGTGGGACTAAAATTAATAGCAAGAAAATTGTGATTTCAAAGTTAATTCTAAATGCAAGGAAATGGCTTAGATTGCAGGAGAATGCTTCCTTACCCCTAGAGCTTCTGGGGGGCCTATGCAGCCCCCAGGTCCTCGAGGCCCCCGGCAGTTTAGTTTTTTTCAAACCCCAGCAATCACACCTCTGCATATTTGTTTGTCTCTCTCTCACTTCTCGTTCTGTCGGTTTTACTACATTTACTCACATAGTCCAATCGTCTTTTTTCATGTGTTGTAGGACGGGCAAGGAGAGCAATATGTCTCTGGATGGTGAAATAAACTTCGGTATGTCATCTGGTCCCAGTCAGATGCTCAACGTAGAGGGCAATATATATGTTGGTAAGTTTTATGTGCCATTTTGTGTTTATTACGTTATGCTGTGGATTGATCAAATTCGGTATGCATAAATGAGGCAATTTTGGATAGTTTGAAGCTATACTTTTTTCAATCCTACCATTATGTGTGCTCTTCTTATGTTTGTAGAAAGGCTATGAAAAGGGTGTATTTTTGGAATGATTGGCATCGTTGACATTTTCTCAATTATTCTTTTTCGCTAGGTGGAATTCCTGATTTCCCAAAACAAGTAATGAATGCCAAACTGGAGAATGGGTTCATCGGCTGCATTCACTTGTTGAAGGTCAATGGTAACAAAGTCATCGACTTCTATGAAGATAGTATACAGACAGTCAACTGTTTACCATGTGCAGATGACTTAGTAAGTGGCCTGGGATCAGCAGAACTGGAGCCTGAAGAGCGTGAAGACAAGGGATTTTGGGGTTAATTGATCGTGTAAATGTTCGATGGTGACTTGTGCATGTGTGTGCAGCAGATGACCACTGGCACGCAGACAGGTGCTGTCATCTGCCGGGCACCAGCTATTGTTATACAGTGTTGTCTAAGATTAAATTCGAACCTTTTTTTAAAATGCATTTTTTGATCGTGTGTAAGTCGCCGGCTTTTCAAGTCGAGCTGACCTAGCACGATGCAGTTCTCAGCGTTTTGCCGTCTCACCGGATTTATAGTTGATGAGATGGCGCCATGCATTTAAATGTCTATATCGGTCACAGGCTCGTGACGGTAGCATGCCACGTACCTCACTGTGTCTGGTCCTTGTGTAATGGGATGTGCTACGCTGTAGCTAATTCTCTGCAGTACTCCATCACTGGGCTCCTCAACTACCATCGTTTCTGTCTGTAATACGGAATGCGAGCCAATTATAGTGTCGAGTCGTTCTAGATGTTTGGCATGCAGTTTGGTTATTGCGATAGCTGAGCTCGTTAGTGATTAGCAGATTAGCAACACCGCTTATTCCAGCAAGGTCCCATACATCCAGCGCAGTGCCAGCACCTTTTTCCCTTCGTAGAGATCCCTTTAGTAATAATTTTGTTTGCGTATCAGAACTGTGGGGGCTTTGCTGTCACTCCTGTAGGTTCATGTCAGAGTTCTTGCTTTCCACGGCTGTATATTTGTACAATGAGAGATGTTTTATCGGGGTTCAGTGTGTCGAAGATATCTGGCAAGTCCTTTGTGTGCATGAGTGTGCTCTCTCGCGCGCGAACGCGTGTGTGTGTACATGGGTTGTGAATTAACGGCAGACAATCGTACAGTGTCGTGGTTTGGCGGCAACGACAACGGAAGGTGACGGGTTGCGCACAGTAACTTTTGTTTTTATCGGCTGGGGTTCGACTTTTCGATCGATTTCGCGTCATGCTTTGACCGGGTGCGATTGCACCACCATACATTCAATGCCGTCAAATTGCACGCAGAATCGCGTTTTGCCCCCCGGATCAGTATTAGGTCTCCAGCAAGAGAGCATGCATCGTGTATCATAACGGAAATGTAGTGGCCGATCATTGTAATTGTGCATATCACAGTGTAGACCACTGTTTCTGTTATTTGCTCCCTTGGGAAATGTGACCAGATGTGTTTAGTTGCTTTTTTTAAATTTTAGAAATCGTATTATTCACCGTTTTGCAATGATTAGATGTGTAATGCGTACAAAAAAGTAATAATGAAGACGTGATTGTGTGACGTAGACACGGATAAATATCTATGGCTTCTTCCTCGTTCGACCATGAAGAAACATGCAGTTGCATTTAGCAGGTGTCAAATACGATTAATAAAAAAAGTATAAACTTTGTCATTTCTGTTTGTGCTGCCAGCTTAATGCTGACGTTGACAACATATGGTGCTATTAAAACGTAATGTAACTACGACATATTCGTTGACGGTATGTTATCGGAAAATTGTGTTATGACGTAATAATATGCAGGTTCTGCATAAGTTATAGATTGCTTATTGATAGCCAGATTCATTTGGTATGCTATGCAAATTAGGTATCATAGCTTTGTGTAAAAATGACAACCAGCTAAGTTATATCTATGGCGTCTTGCGTAGTCTTGCTTATATATAATGAATTGTATTTTCGTTTTATTCGTTTATTGTGAATCACCAAGTGATAAACATAAGTGGCTTGCCAGCTGATGCTGATTATTTCTAAGTAGGGTAGCTTGTCTGTTTCTTTTAAGGTCGCTTTAACCATTCTGTTGTGAAGGCAGGCACATACAGGCCACACAGGTGTGTGTACAGGCAGTACATGTACCATTGTCTTTTAATAAAAGTTAACATACCGTTTTATCAATTTCTGTCTTCGTCGCAATTGTTGTTTGATTATTATTATTATTATTGCAGAAATCAACATTGAAATATACTTATCCAAAACACCGTAACCTTGTAGAAAGCGTCAATGATATATTCGCTCCAAATAACGTTTAAATTCCCAATTCGTTATTGACTTTTTACATTTTTATGCGTAACATTTCATGTGTACTGGACGGTCGGAACCGGTCGTACCTGGGTACTCGGGGCACTGCGAAACCCTTGGCAATAGTCGGACCGGCTGTCCAGCCTATGTCACCTACAAGTACAAGTGTACGGGGGGAAGGCACCCTACCAGTCGACCCTTAAATTGACTACGTCACGAATTTTCTATGGTGTATTTTGTAAAATTTTTGTTGTCATTTTTTTACATTAAAAGTAAGTACTAACGGGACTAAATGTATCTTCAAATTCTTACCTGATGAGATTGTTTCTCGACTAGTTAAAAATCCAAAAAACCTGGACGATTTGATATCATGATCCTGACCTTAATTGCTTGCTATGGGCTATGTATGAGTCACGAGTGTATGTTTACATCGAACAATATAGTAAAATAGGAAGTATAATGCAGCAATTTAACCATAAAAAGTAAACAGAATTACTTACATTTTGTGAAAAAGTGGAAATGTTTTTTTTATTTCTACTATTTACGGTGACGTAATCACTTTCAAATAGGTACGTTGCAAGAGTGACCGGTGCCGGCTGTCAGTATTGTTTGCCCAAGCACGGTAAAAGTCAACGAAGTGTGTGGACCTTCCTATGTGCTTGTGGCACTTGTTATAATGCTTCACTACTGAACACGCCTCACTGCTTATATATACTACTTTATATATACTACTTATACAGGGTACAACCGGATGATAGGCAGCGCTGGACTGCAAATATGCGGCCAGTGCTACGGGAGTGCTACATCCCGGCCAACCAACAGCAAATCGGTGCTGCTGCAACATGTTCTGCTTGCATCTATGACAAATACGACATACGCATATACGTTCTCCTGTGACACTATTTGTCATAGAAAGATTCTTCCTATGACAAAAATTGGCGAGTCAACTTCGTTCCGCTTTACAGCTGAAATTCACTGCTTGCATTCATAATAGCGCTCCTAAACTCCTATGATACGCACAACACATACAACAATATTTGTAATAGGAAGAATCTTCCTATGAGAAATAGTGTCATAGGAGAGCGTATATGCGTATGTCGTATTTGTCATAGATGCTAGCAGACAGGCTGGCTAATAATACCCAGGAAACTGGTATACCCAGCAGTATACCCATAATAATAATAATACCCTGCAAACTGCAACGCCAACGGAGCGCGCGCACGATGCCACACTTTGATGAAAATAATTAGGCCTAATCGATTTATTTTGGCCCGATGCAATCAGTAAACACCAAATATGGGAGAAATATACTATACAAATCACTTAGCGCCATTATCAACATTGGTCACGCTATTTATTCTGCAACACGCAGAAAACAATTGCTTGCAGACATAAAAAACGAGAGATAACACTCGCTTAAGTTTTCATCACTCCCAAAATAATAGGTAAACGCGAACACGGAGTAAAAAAAAAAAGAAGTAAAAAAAAAAATTACACCCCCTAGTGGTGCCGCGCATGCACGCGCACAAACGCAGGTACACACACACGCGCGCGCATATATATAT
>NW_014577167.1:127234-170712 GCF_000485595.1 Priapulus caudatus
AATGTTATATGTGATAAATCGAATGTTATATGTGATAAATCGAATGTTATATGTGATAAATCGAATGTTATATGTGATAAATCGAATGTTATATGCGATAAAATCAACCATAAAACAAAAATCGAATTATGACACAAACAACACACGCCATGTGCACGTCAATAACGACCAATTATCAGAATGTCAGTGTGCTTGCGCGCAGGCACAATAAATGAAGTATTGTGTAAACCATTTATCATGCAAACAGCAGTCACGTGCAGAAGACAATAATCGATTACCATTCTCTGGGTGCCCGCAGTTTGTCAGTTTGATAGCAGCAAAACGTTGTACAAACAGCGTAACAGCAGGCATGGAAGGACCGCAAACCTACGGTGATAAATAAAAGCTCATAACGCACCCACGTCAGACGAACCTGAAATTTAAAAAAAAACGTATTGTAATTGGTATAATCAATTTATGACGCGTTCATAATCTTCACGAATTTTTACTATAATATTTTGCATACAAAATCAGCAGTAAATAAGCAGAGAAGCGGACAGAGATTGCATTGCAGACCAGCCAACGTCTGAAGTCGTGCGTTGCGGATGCTAGTGTCTGATCTCAGTAGAGGAGTTGGCTACTTTGTGATGCCTCTATAATTCCTAATTATAATTATCCATCACCGTACGTTTTTCACTTTCTGACTTTCAAAAACATTACGATGGCCACAGTAACTCTTCTGTTAATGATTGTTGTACGTAACATAACACAACAATGCTTGCCAAGGTCGTTTTTACTGTTGGTGTGAGATTTTGTAAAAGATTGTAGCAAAAATTTGTACCATTCGAAATAGAATAAAGTAATTCAAAATAAAAGAAGCTATGAAGTAATTATAATGACACGGCCTAGTAAAATGTCGCGCGTGATCATAGCGGGGAACCCAGGGCGTGATGCTGCGAGCAAAGTGAATAAGATAGATCGTATTTCACCAAGCACACTTGCTGTCGGCCCGTCCAGCTCCACTTTAAACATAATATAAGAACGGCCGGAAATAATTCTCTTGCCAGTCAACGGTGACGGTCGCACGAGCGCCATCTTCCTGTATATTAATATAGTCGTAGCGGGGAATCCAGGGCGTGGTGCTGCGAGCAAACTGAATATTATACCATGCAGCAGCACCGAACGTATAAGAACGGCCGCAGAAAATTCTCTTAGCAGTCAACGGCGACCAATGTCGGATCGCCTTTTTCATGTACATTGGCATATCGGGGAACACAAGGCGTGATGCTGCGAGCAAAGCGAATACTATATATCGGATTTTACCAGGCACACGTGCTGTCGGCCCGCCCGGCACCATTTTGAACATATAATAACGGCCGAGAAAAATTATTTTGGCAGTCAATTGTGGCCTATACGCACGAGCGTCATCTTCCTGTATATTAATATAATCATAGCGGGGAACCAAGCGCGTGATGCTGCGAGCAAACTGAATATTATAGATTGCATTTTACCATTCACACGTGTTGTCGGCCCGCCCGTCTCCACTTTGAACGTTTAAGAAAAGCCGAAGAAAATTCTCTTGGCAATCAACGGTGACCGACGCACGAGTGCCGTCTTCGTCTACATTAATATGGGCATTGCGGGGAGCCCAGAGCAATATCTCCCGAGAGCAATCGTATTTTGCAAAGTTTATGCATTTAAAATGAAGAGGAGTTAGCCTAGCATAGATTTATATGATAACATCCCAGAGCAATATCTCCCGAGAGCAATCGTATTTTGCAAAGTTTATGCATTTAAAATGAAGAGGAGTTAGCCTAGCATAGATTTATATGATAACATTCGATCAGTATACATCATTTAAGAAATAGGAGGAAGACCTTGCATGTAAGGTACCCGCTGCGTATACCAGCCATTACACAATCTAGCTACGTTAGTGTGTTAGCGCATGCGCAATATCAAACTGAATATTATAGATTGCATTTTACCATTCACACGTGTTGTCGGCCCGCCCGTCTCCACTTTGAACATTTAAGAAAGGCCGAAGAAAATTCTCTTGGCTGTCCGACGCACGGTGACCGACGCACGAGTGCCGTCTTCGTCTACATTAATATGGGCATTGCGGGGAGCCCAGGGCGTGATCATGACCTCCTCCACCCCAGCCTTGTACCCTTTCCAGAATTCCTGTGTCCGCTCATATATACCTTGTAAACATGCAAACAATCATTGACAGACACCAGGTAAATAAATTATGTTCCATAAAAAGCTTTTACTGTGGTAAACCGCGGTCGTGGTTACATAGACAGCCAATCCATTAGCATTATTTCCTGGCTTCCCGCAACATTTTCATAGCATCGTAACAGAAGCTTGTGAGTTGGCGAGAAGGAACAGCTATAGTTGTGATGTCTTTTTAGGTCAAATAGCAAGCTGACTGTAGCAGATGGCAGTTAATAGTAAAACTACGTAAGATGAACCTGGAATTCAAAATGATACGCATTCGTGTTTCAGTAAGCCCTATCGTTGTTGCACAATTAATATTTATATATTTTCTAGGTTGTAGGCCTACAGTCTGCCGCAAATGAAACGGAGAATCTAAGCTGAGGCATATTCCAGATATCCAGTGGCTTCCAGCGAATGCTCGTGTCTCCGCTGATAAAAGAAATTCGGGACTTGCATGATACGTCTGACAGCTTAGTGATTCATCGGCAATAATTTCTTCAACTGCGGACTTTCAAGGACATCAAGATGGCCGCGGTAACGCCAATGTTCGTATGTGTTATAATAATGTCAGGTTACGTTGGAAGTGTGACACCAACGAAGGTTGTGCATATAGAAGAGAAAGACAACTACTACAGATCATCTGTGTCTCTCGGTGACAGCCGTGGACGCGCTTTGCCGCACCAGTTCGTGGACGTTGGACCGCTGGAGAATCGTTGTGCGAATCACATAAAAGCTAGACCAGGAACGAACGAAAACGCAACGTGGAAAAACGGAAACAGAAAGCTGAGTCTAAAAGGAGTGCACTTTAATGTCAGCGTTTGGGGTTGTAACGAAGCACATCGCGTGTTAGCCGGATTTTTCTCTAATATCTTCAATGAGATAGCGAAATATTATAAGTTTACATATACTCTTTCTCCATCCTGTTATGGCGGCTTAAAAAATATAGTTTCAGACCTGAATGATGGCAAGATTGACATAAGATGTGGCGTGATAGCACATTATGAGCGTACAGAACTGATTAGATTCCTGAACACGCTACAGTTTGATAACTATGCGTTCATAGTGAAATATCCAGAAATGAGGTCGCAACAAAGCAATTCTATTTTTGAACCGTTTACCGCAGTGGTTTGGTTTGCGCTTATTGGATGCGCTCTTGTTGTCGCTATCCTGCTATTTCTCGTTCATGAACTAAGATTTCCCTGCGACCTCACCACAAATCGGTGGACAAGGTGCACGGACTGCTTTATGTATATTTATGGAACATTAGTGAACCAGGGATGTACATATAATAGCAAAAGCACTACGATCCGCATGCTGCAGGCATTCTGGCGCATATTTATTGTAGTTATTCTAACTGCATACACGGGGAGAATTATGAGTATTTTAGCTGTACACCACATTTTTCAATACCCGTTTGCAAATCTCCAAGAAGCTGCCGAGAGTGAATTTACCCCAGTTGTTTTACACGGATATGCTGCCGAATCACTGCTTAAAAACAGCCGTTCTGATTCTGCATTCGAAAAGATGTGGAAAAAAGTTGCTGACGACCCTAAGGCTACTGTAAACTCACTCAGAGATAAGACGCCACTTGATTTGGTTTTGACTGGCAAATATATTTATCTAATTAGCAGTCAACGGAACGCAGAATTAATTACACAAGTGGATCACAGCAGATCAGGTAAATGCAGATTCGCCATCGTACCAATAGATGTTCTTCCGACAAAGTTTACGTGTGCGATGGCGTTGAATAATCCGTACTATGATGAGCTTAACTCAGCCATTCAATACTTGACGCAGAGTGGTATTCTGGAGAAATTGGCAAGAGATTTCTTTACATTTGAAGCTTGTTCCCCGGAACAGATGGCCGTATCTGCTAATAGAATTACACTGACTGATTTGAAAGCGTCTTCTCATTCCTCCTGTGTGGAATTACTACAAGTGTATTAATTTTAATTTTCGAATTAATATCATACAATGTGCTCCGGTCTTTCACCAAGAGAAGAAAACTAACACAGAATGAGGTTTGATTAGCTGAATATATAACGGACATCGAAGCAAATGTAAATTATAGAGACATTCGCTCTCTGCAGCGTTAGTATTCCATAGCTAGACTATTTCGAGGTTTCATTGTTAGTATACTTTTTGTCGTTTACCTATTATACTTGTAATTGTAATACATGGCACCCGAAAATTATTATCACATAATGACTCTATGCTGGTTATTTTGGGAATATATATATATATTATATTATATTATATTATATTATATTATATTATATTATATTATATTATATTATATTATATTATATTATATTATATTATATTATATTATATTATATTATATTATATTATATTATATTATATTATATTTTATTATATTATATTACATTATATTATATTATAGGCCGTGACTACGCGTCCGGTTACCGGACGCTCAGCTCCCAGGCTACGCGTCCGGTCAGATATTTATTATGTGAACCCAACTATATTTTCTCCAGTAAAAAACAATAAACAATAAGTTTTTACCAGAATATAACTTACCTTTAGGTATTTTATCCAAAAAATGTGTTTTTGTAACTTTGAAGAAATAGTAAATCCAGTAAAATCAACAAATCAAACATTTGAAAGGGGGCGTGGCCTAATCGTGACGTGGATTTGGGAATCAGTGCTGAGCTTTGTAATGGATGACCGGACGCGTAGCCACTGCGTATATTATATTATATTATATTATATTATATTATATGATATATACACATATATAAATATGATAGAAATATTGTAAGTAGTTATGCACCTGAAGATTCTATAAAGATGAAAGCGCTAGTGTAAGACTAAACGTCGGATTATTCTTTTTTTAATACAACAACTAAATATCGTGCAACCTAAGACCTTTGCTACTATATAAATAAATAAATAAATATATATATATATTATATATATATAAATATATATATATGTGTGTGTTTGTGTGTGTGTGTGCGTGTGTGTGTGCGTGTGCGTGTGCGTGTGCGTGTGCGTGCGTGCGTGCGTGCGTGCGTGTGTGCGCGCGCGTGTGTGTGTATTTATCACCGAATAAAATTAAATAAAGTTATAGATGTCGTATGTTGCACATGGAATGCTGTTTCCTATGAAGCCATAGCAGCAACACCGGGTTGTCAGCTGTGCGCACGCACACGCACGCATATATGTTTGCGCGCGAACCGCGTGTGTAGCCTACGTGTACGCGCGCACAAGCCTATGTCAGATTGTCATGATCATTAGCCAGCAGGAACAGAAGAAACAGAAATCAATATAATTGCGAGTTAGAGATTCGACCAGCAAGCCGACCTCTGTGGATAACATCTCTGAATTTAACCAACAACAGAAGAACTTGCTTCTACGGAACACGAGTGAGATTTGCTTTGCCAAATGTATGCAGTAAACAATATTGCTAGTCTATGGCATGATGGCGGCGTGTTCAAAAGTAGCCATTCCACGCATCACATCGCACGTTGTGGATGCTCGTTGCTTCTCTGAGTAAGGTTGTTCGGGATTTCAAACCCTGGCAATTCTTGAGAAATTGCCAAGCTAAGTATGTAATGGAGCGAGAGGCAAATTATAGAGACTTTCGATCACTCCACATCACTGAAAACACTAGCTAGGCTTGGAATATTAAATTATTTGCATACGCAGTTATAATATCGATCTTATGCGCCAACTTGAGACCATGCCTCTGTACGCGCGGAATATATATAAACGTGTAAATGTTTACGTACGCGGAATATAAATGTGTAATGCTTATATGTGAATTTCGTAAACGTTTAAATTATAGCGCTGGTGACGCCGAGTGAACGACGTGGTTACAATTATAAGGAGTAAGCAACGAACACGTGGGCTCCCTTATGCAGCCGTAGGCACACTTATCTGATGTGTCAGAGACGGGAGCTGCAGTCCGATGACGAGATCGATTGGACTGCGGCCTGTAACAGACACGAGGCGTAACCAGAGAGTCGTCAGATGCACGGACGAACTTCTGCCAATAAAAATTTAAGCTCTCGAGTGTGCGCAACATGACCTGCTGTCCAGTGTGTCATCGCCTAACATGCGTGATTTTGCCGATGAATGATTCAATGGTCGACGATGGGACAGCTGTGGTCGTCGCATGAGAAACACGTGATCTGTGACCACCGTCACCTGTGAGAGACATGAATGGCAAAATAAAAAAATATAAATACATAAAAAAATGATTTTTTTGCGAGCTTTCGAGGACATGTTTGTTTCTCAGGCTTCACAGCAACAACAACCGATTTTGCGTTTTGCCTTATTTGTCTTACGAACGCGAAGATTACTGGAATAGATTAGACCTCGGCTCGCACACCGACGCATCGAGCATTGATCCGCTATTATTATTATTATTAAATCTTTATTGCATGTAATTCAAATACAAGTACATGTACTGAAGGTCGACGGTCATTTTCATGGAGAAGAAATCGGACGAATGCAATAGTGTTGAGCAGTTAAAATAATAAAATGTCTGTTTTTAATTGTTTTCGCCAACGAACGGATAACAGTAACCATGCGCGATTTTATCGTATCACCTTCAAATTTGCGGTGGTCATATGTCGTATGCATGTCGTCCTTTCTGAACGACGTATTCGAGTGTTTGTCAGTTTCTAAACTTATTCGGACCTCCTCATATCTTTTACAATTTATACATAATTATAACATGTAATACGTGTTTATAATAGAAACAAATATATGTGGGTATGTGGAAGTGTATAAGATGCGTTTATGTGTTGCTAATTATATGAATAACTTGCATGTGTTGTGATTCGACGATAGTGCCAACGTTAACGATAGACTACTATTTACTCGTTACATGTTCAACGATCTATGTATGCTCGCAACAATGCGACAGTTACTCGAGAAAACACGCACCGGAGAACGCTGAGAAAAAGAAATCGTGTATGTGTCCGCTTCGATATTCAGTAAATAAGGTCTATTCACGTAATGTGAAAATCGATTACACGAGTAAACGGGGTCATATATAGAGACAGGCAATGCAATTCCAGTTAGCCATATTCATGGAGTGGGAACAACAGCGCTGTGTCTGTCCCCTTACCAGCGAACCAGTGGGAGCAGGTGACACTGTGGCGACATATGCATGTTGCTAGGTAAGTATATTCAAAGACAACCCTAGTGCGGTAGATATCAGCTAATGCAACCAGACAAGCGAAATTTGAAATTCAGAATATTACTTTTGATGGCTATATGACTCGGAAACGCCGACATATACCAGACCCTAGCATTGTTAAATAATTCTTTTCTTACTGGTACAGAGCAGCTGTGTGATGGAGAAGCAGGATTGGGGCGGATTCCAGAGTAGCCACCGTCTTTTATGCATGACATGGCATATGTGGATACTTTTGTCTTTGCTGACTAAAGGTGTTCGCGACTTAGTGATACTTCTGTGCGCTTATTGATTCATCGTCACACGTTCATTCGCTCACAGACTTGACGAGGACATTACGATGGCTGAGGCATGGCTACTGTCATGAGTGTTATAATCATCGCAGCTACACAAAGATGCGTCTCACCAACGAACGCCGTAGGTCTACATATAGATCAGAAAAACGACTACAGGACATCTGCAACTCTGGGTGACAGACGTAAGAGCACTTCGCTGCAGCATTCGCGGACGCTGACCGAATGAGAAAGGGTTGTCCGAATCACAAACAGAGCCGCATCGGGAATGGCCAGAAATACATCTAATGAAGAAGGAAACAGAATGCTAATCTTAAAAGGATTGCGACTTAAAGCAGCCTATTGGGGTTGTGGAGAAACAGCAGATGTAATGAGCCAGTTCTACGCTAATATTCTTAGTGAAATAGCAAAATACTACATGTTTTCTATTTCACATATTATTTACTGTAATACTAGCTTCCAAGCCTTAGTTGCAGAAATAAATAAGGGCGCTATCGATATAGCCTGCGGCGTGACCGTATTCCATGAGCGTACAAATCATCTCCAATTCTTGAATACCTTATTGTTTGATAACTATGCCTTTGTGGTAAAATATCCAGAAATTCCGTCACGACAAAGCCACTTTTTGAACCGTTTCACGCAATGATCTGGTTCCCTTATTGGATAAGCTCTTGTTGTATGCCTACCTCCTGATTCCTCACTTCATGGACCAAGATATCCAATTACCTCACCACAAGTCGGTGGACGGAGTGTGCACAGACTGCNGTGTGCATGCACGTGTGTGTGTGCGCGCGCGCATGTGTGTAGCGTGTGTTTGTTTGGTTTGTTTGCTTGTTTGTTTGTTTGTTTGTTTGTTGTGTAATTTGTGTTGTAGAAGGACGGGGTTCGGAAATGTTGTCATAGGAAAATTGGTCCCATATAGTAAACCTAGTTTGGGAAACTAGTTTGCTACTACAAAAAGGAAAGACGATGGAGCAGGGCGAGGAAGAAGCACAGGCGGCGTGGGAGAAGGGGCGAGGGGAGTGAAATGTGGGTGTAGTGAATTGAGGTGGAAGAGATCAAGAGGGAAAGGTGGACAGAGGAAGGAGGAGAGGAGCAGAATGCGAGGAGAAAAGTGAAAAGGAAGGGGGAGGTAGAGGAGAAGGAAAAGAAAAATGAAGAGAAAGCGGAGGAAGGCGAGAGAAGGTAGATGAAGCGGATGTGGAAATTGGAGATTTGCTAATTGTGGCCGATTTCTATAAAGAAAAAATTCCCGTGACCAATATCCCTATGACCCATATTTCCGTGGCCAATTTTCCTACAACCGTGTATGTGTATGTGTCAGGAGTGAATAAAAGCACCTCTTTGTTTCACTCCTGGTACGCGGGCACGTGTGTGCGCGCGCGTGCGTTGCGTGTTGCACATAGGTCTCATATTCTATGCGCTATTTATTCTTGCTGCTCAGCGACAGTTTCTCAGTTAACAACATGTAGGAAAACGCGAAAAATGGGAACATGTATGTGTACGCAGGCACGCAGTAAATAATCTTTACCTTATGAGAAAATTGTTTACACAAGTAAATCACGGTTATGTAGAGACAGGCAGTACCATGGCATTTCCGTTGACATTCGCATTCGTTGAGTGTCAATAACAGGTCTGCTTTACATGTCCGCTAGCAAGTTGGCAAGCAGGACTAGTGATGCCATATTGCTAGGTAGGGATGAGGATAGCAAGCCTATTTTGGTAGACAGTATCACAGAGGCAAGAGTTCCCAATGCAAACAGGCAAGCGGAACTTCAAGTGCAAAACTCTTCTTGTAACAGACGTACGTGAACAACAAATATCATCGTAATATTCCACCAGGCCCTAGCATTGTTGAATCATTTCTCTTTAACGTGCGAAGAGCAGTAAATGAAACAGAGAAGCGGGACTGAGTCGTATTGCAGACTGACTACCTATTGTTCTCTACGCGTGGAATCGTGCCCTGTGGCTTCGCGTGCGTATACCCCGAGTAAAGGCTATGGAGAATTGGTGCTGCGTTCGTCAAGGTTTATGTTGATCTATCGTCACACGTTTCTTCACTTGCTGACTTTCTGGGACACCACGATGATCGCAGTAATGCTACTATTCATGAGTGTTGTAATGATATCAAACTACGCAACATGTGTGTCATCAACAAACGTCGTTCATATGGAACAACAAAACGGCGACCATCGGACATCTGTGACTCTCGGTGACCGCCGTGGGCGGGCTTCGCTACAGTGCTTCCCGGACACAGGAACGCTGCAAAGAGGTCGCGCTAATCACATTACAGATAAAACAGGAATAACCGGAAATACGTCGAATGAAAAAGGAAACAGAACGTCAATCTTAGAAGGAGCTCAATTTAAAGTAAGCGTTTGGAATTGTAGCGAAGCAATGCAGCTGATGTCTCAGTTTTACTCTGCTATTCTCAGCCAATTAGCGAAACAGTATAAATTTTCTATTTCATATGTTACTTATTGTCCTGATAGCTTTCAAATCATAGCTAAAGATATCAATGATGGGAAGATTGATATAGCATGCGGCATGACAGTAACTCATGAACGCACACATCATCTCCAATTCTTGAATACCTTATTGTTTGATAACTATGCCTTTGTGGTAAAATATCCAGAAATTCCGTCACGACAAAGCCACTTTTTTGAACCGTTCACCGCAATGATCTGGTTCACCCTTATTGGATACGCTCTTGTTGTTGCTACCCTACTGATTCTCCTTCATGAACTAAGATATCCCAATGACCTCACCACAAGTCGGTGGACGAGGTGCACAGACTGCTTCATGTATATTTTTGGCACATTAGTATTTCAAGGTGGTACATATACTAGTACCTGCATTGCAAGCCGTATGCTGCAGGGATGGTGGTGGGTCTTTCTGATAGTCATACTATCTGTATACAGGGGGACACTGATCAGTTTTCTAGCCATAGGCCCAACGGCGCAATACCCATTCACAACTCTCCAGGAAGCTGTAGAGAGTGACCTTAAACCGGTTATACAAGGCGGCTATGTTGTCGAATCCATGCTTAAAAACAGTGACCCCGACTCTGTATTTGGTAAAATATGGGAAAAGGTTGATACTGACAGAAAGGGCATTGTGCACTCACGTGAAGAAGCATTTGATTTAGTCTTGACTGGTAAATATACTTTTCTCACGGGCAGTAGATGGATAGAAGAACTAAATGCACAGTTGGATTATAGCAGATCTGGTAAATGCAGATTCGCCATTGCCCCAGTAGAAGTTCTCCCGGCCCCGACCGCGTGTGCGGTGGCGTTGACCAGTCCCTATTATGATGAGCTGAACTCGGCCATTCAATACCTAGCGCAAAGTGGAATTTTGGAGAAATGGACAAAAGATTTCTTTACAGTTAAAGCCTGTTCCCCGGAACAAACTACAGTGTCACATGATTTCTTTACACTGACCGAGCTGCGAAACTTGTTTGTTTTTTTCCTGGGTGGAATTACCGCAGGTGCACTAACTTTATTTTTAGAGTTATTGTCGACCATTCTAATCAGGCTTTTCATCAATAGTAGATATCAAACGCAAAATGAGGGTCATTTAGCCGAATAGCTAACGGATTTAGGGTCAAATGACAATATTGAGAAATAGTTTTGACGACTAGATCTCGTAAACGGGCTATAGCATCGAATTCAGAGTCGCCTTTATTCACGAAACCCTCCAATCACCGGGACCAAAGGCTGAAATGTTATAACATACAACACCGCCAATCCAATTTACGTGAAAAGTGGCTTGGCTCGATCTTAGTTAGAAGAGGGATGTCCTCGCTAGGGCATGCAACCTATAGGTGGAATGGCACGCCATATACTGAATTTGAAGGAGTAAGATTTGCGTTTCCCAATGTATGCAGTAAACAATATTGCTAGTCTATGGTATGATGGCGGCGTGTTCAAAAGTAGCCATTACACGCATCAAATCGCACGTTGTGGATGCTCGTAGCTTCTCTGAGTAAGGTTGTTCGGGATTTCAAACCCTGGCAATTCTTGAGAAATTGCCAAGCTAAGTATGTAATGGAGCGAGAGGCAAATTATAGAGACTTTCGATCACTCCACATCACTGAAAACACTAGCTAGGCTTGGAATATTAAATTATTTGCATACGCAGTTATAATATCGATCTTATGCGCCAACTTGAGACCATGTACGCGCGGAATATATATAAACGTGTAAATGTTTACGTACGCGGAATATAAATGTGTAATGCTTATATGTGAATTTCGTAAACGTTTAAATTATAGCGCTGGTGACGCCGAGTGAACGACGTGGTTACAATTATAATGAGTAAGCAACAAACACGTGGGCTCCCTCATGCAGCCGTAGGCACATGATCTATGTGATGTGTCTTATTGTGATGTGTCTTATGTGATGTGATGTGTGTTATGTGTCTTGTGTGAACCTGATCTGATGTGTCAGAGACGGGAGCTGCAGTCCGATGACGAGATGAACTGCGGCCTGTAACACACACGAGGCGTAACCTGAGAGTCGCCAGGTGCACGAGACGAACTTCTGCCCTGGTAAATTTAAGTTCTCGAGTGTGCGCAACATGACCTGCTGTCCACTGTGTCATCGCCTAACATGTGTGCTTTTGCCGATGAATGATTCAATGGTCGACGATGGGACAGCTATGTTCGTCGCATGAGAAACACGTGATCTGTGGTGCCGTCACCTGTGAGAGACATAAATGGCCAAAATTTAAAAATATAAATACATAAAAAGAGAATTTTTTTATTTTGCGAGCTTTCGAGGACATGTCTGTTCCTGAGGCTTCACAGCAACAACAGCAACGGATCTTGCGTCTTGCCTTATTTGTCTTACGAACGCGAAGATTACTGGAATAGATTAGACATCGGATCGCACACCGACGCATCGAGCATTGATCCGCTATTATTATTATTATTAAATCTTTATTGCATGTAATTCAAATACAAGTACATGTACTGAAGACGGTCATTTTTATGGAAAAGAAATCTGACAAATGCAATAGTGTTGAGCAGTTAAAATAATAAAATGTCTGTTTTTAATTGTTTCCGCCAACGAACGGATAACAGTAACCATGCGCGATTTTATCGTATACACCGTTCAATTTGCGGTGGTATATCTGCGCTGCATGGCGTCCCTTATCTGAAAACAGTATTCGAGATTGTCAGTTTCTAAAGCTTTATTCGGACGCGCCTCATATCTTTTACAATTAGCAATAATTATAACATGTAAAATACGTGTTTAATAATAGAAAGCATAAATATACGTGGGTATGTAGAAAGTGTATAGAGATGCGTTTATGTTGTTGCTAATGGTATATGAAATAACTTGCATGTGTTTGTGATTCGACGATAGTGCACGTTAACGATAAAGAATCTACTATTTAACTGTTACATGTTCACGATTCTGTGTATGCTCGCAAGCAATGCGACAGTTACTACTCGAGAAAACACGCACCGAGAAACGCTGAAGAAAAGAAATGTGTAATGTGTCGCCGCTCGATATTCAGTAAAATTAAAGGTCCTATCACGTAATGTGAAAATCGATTACACCGAGTAAACGGGGATCATAAATATAGAGACCAGGCAATGCAATTCTCAGTTAGCCATATTCATGGAGTGGGAACAACAGCGCTGTGTCTGTCCCCCTTAGCGCTAAGCGAACGGCAGTGGGAGAAGGTGACACTGTGGCGAACATATGCATGTTGGCTAGGTTAAAGTATATTTCAAAGAAAACGCCTAGTGGGTAGATATCAGCTAATGGCATACAGCAGAACAAGCGAAATTTGAAAAATTCAGAATATTACTTTTGATGGCTATAGGTCATTATGTACTCTGGAAACGCCGACATATTACGCAGACCCCTAATAGCATTGTAAATAATTCTTATTCTTACTGGTACAGACAGCTGTGCGATGGAGAAGGGCAAGGGATTTGGGGCCTGATTCGCAGAGTAGCCACCGTCTTTTATGCAATGACATGCATAAGTGTGGAGTACTTTTGTTTTTGCTGACTAAAGGGGGGCGGCGGGGGGGGGGGGAGGGGGTGTTCGCGACTTAGTGATACTTCTGTGCGCTTATTGATTCATCGTCACACGTTCATTCGCTCACAGACTTGACGAGGACATTACGATGGCTGAGGCATGGCTACTGTTCATGAGTGTTATAATCATCGCAAGCTACACAAGATGCGTCTCACCAACGAACGCCATAGGTCTACATAGTGGAGGAGAAAAAACGACTACGAGGACATCTGCAAAGTCTCTGGTGACAGAACGTAAGAGCACTTCGCTGCAGCATTTCGCGGACGCTGAACCGAATGAGAAAGGTTGTCCGAATCACAACAGAGCCGCATCGGGAATGGCCAGAAATACATCTAATGAAGAAGGAAAACAGAAATCCAGTCTTAAAAGATTGCGATTTAAAGCAGGCTATTGGGGTTGTGGTGAAACAGCAGATGTAATGAGCCAGTTCTACGGGAATATTCTTAGTGAAATAGCAAAATACTACATGTTTTCTATTTCACATATTATTTACTGTAAACTAGCTTCCAAAGCCTAGTTTGCAGACATTCTCAAATAAGGGCGCTATGATATAGCCTGCGACCTGACCGTATTCCACGAGCGTACAAATGCGAGCGTCTCGCAATTCTTGAAAAATACCTTAATCGTTTGATAACTATGCCTTTGTGGTTTCAGAAAAAAAAAAAAAAAAAAAAAATATCCGCAGAAATTCCGTCACGACAAAGCCACTTTTTGAATGCCGTTCACGCAGCAATGATCTGTTCATACGTCTTCTTATTGGATTACGGCCTCTTTGTTTTGTTGCTAACCGCTACTGATTGTCCTGTCATAGAACTTAGGATATCCTGCAAATGAGCCTCACCACAAGTCGGTGGAACGAGTGCACAGACTGCTTCATGTATATTTTTGGCACTTTTAGTATTTCAAAGGTGGACAGTATAGCATAGTACGGCTGGCATTGCAAGCGCGTATGCTGGCAGGGAATGGGGGGTCTTTCTGATAGTCATACTGTCTGTATACAGGGGGACAGTCTGATCAGTTTTCTAGCCCATAGGCCAGACGGCGCAATACCCATTGCACAACTCTCACAGGAAAGCTGTAGAGAGTGATCTAAAACCCGGTTATACTAGGTGGCTATGTTGTCGATCCAATGCTTAAAACAGTGTAACCGCCCGACTCCTGGTATTTGTAAAATATGGAAAAGGTTGAGAACTGACAAAAAGGGCATTGTGCACTCCAGCGTGAAGAAAGCCATTGATTTAGTTCTTGACTGCAAATATACTTTCTCTACGGGTAGTAGATGGAAGAAGAACTAAATTCAACAGTTGGATTATAGCAGATCTGGTAAAATGGCAGAATCGCCATTGCCCCAGTAAAAGGTTCTCCCGGCCCCGACCGCGTTGTGCGGTGGCGTTTTGACCAGTCCCTATTGAATGATGATCTGAACATGCGGGCCAATTCATACCATAAGCGCAAATGTGGAATTTTGAGAGAAATGGACAAAAGATATTATTAGCAGTTAAAAGCATGTTCCCGGAACAACTACAGTGTGCACAATGATTTCTTTACACTGACGCGAACTGCGAAACTTGTTTTTTTTTTTCCTTGGGTGGAATTAGCTGCATGGTGCACATAACTTTATTTTTTGAGTTATTGTCGACCATTCTAATCAGGCTTTTCATCAATAGTAGATATAAAACGCAAAACTAGGGTCATTTATTCGAATAGCTAACGGATTGAGGGTCAAATGACAATATCGAGAAATTTTTGACGACTAGATCTCGTAAACGGACTATAGAATCGAATTCAGAGTCGCCTTTATTCACGAAACGGCCTAGCAATCACCGGAGCCAAAAGGCTGAAATGTTATAAGCAATACTAACACCACCAATCCAATTTACGTGCAAAGTGGCTTGGCTCGAGGCTATTTAGAAGAGGGATGTCCTCGCTAGGGCATGCAACCTATAGGTGGCATGGCACGCCACATACTGAATTAGAAGGGGACGTGGTCGTTCGATTTCTGAATATGTTGAGGGACCAGTTTAGCATTACTCCGTATGACAGCGTTAGTTAATTTCGTCAGGTTCGGGTCAACGGTTGATGGTACCAGCAGTTTTAGAAACCCGTCGTATCCTCCACGCAATGAGCAAGCAAACCCTCGAAATGAGAGCTAAAGCGTGCATGCGCGCGCAGAGAGTTTTTCTTAGTAAATTCCCATCATAAAGAGACAGACAAAGAAATATTTGCTGCCATTATAACGTGATTATCACCAACTCCTAAGATGCATGTGTTCTGTTGTACAGCTTGTCAGCTGACAAAGGAAAAGGGATACAACGATGACGTATACAACTTATATATTATGAAAACCGACAGTGGTAGATAACAGTTAATATACAACCACACCAGAAGAACCGAAATATGCTATCAAAAAGAGAACGCTACCATATTCGTGAAATGCATTACGTTTCTCAATTTAATCACTTTTGACAATGTATAAAAAGAATGATAAATGAGATAAAGAATCACAATCGGCCATGTTCAAAATTATATGTTTTTTTCCGCCCGGCATACTATCGTGGATAAACGTGTCTCTTCTGACTAAATGTGTTCATGAGTTCTTGTATGCTCTTCATATATATATGGAATTACAACAGATGTAATAATATAATTTTAGAATAATTATCAGACATTGTAATCAAAGCATAACATCGAGCGAACAAATATATAAAACGCAGAAATAAGGCTTACTTTGCTAATTATATGGTAGATTGAGATGGAAAAGGCAATTACAGAAACTTTCAATCCCCAACTCTGGATCTGAAACTATTAGATAAGCCTAATTTTTAAACTGTTTACGTAGGTCGTTCGAGTATCTCGCGGTGTTATCATTATTTATAGTTATTGTGAGAATGGTGTTGACGTCCGATGGTGGGATGAACAGTCGCCTAGCTGTGGCAGACAGGAGGAGTAGCTCACGAAATAAGTTAGTCATCGACTGCAACAGACATGGGGTGTAGCCCAGAAGACAAGTGATTCCACAAGTTTGCGAGTCGTGGGTTTTTGGTTGAGGGAAGAAGTGATTGCTCCTTTGTGCGAGTCATAAGGTGCTTGTCCAGGCAATGTTGGGTCGTCACCTGTGAGACAGTTGAGATATAGTCCGGCGGATGAGTTATTGGTCGGACGTGGGTCCGGTGTGGTCGGGCGCGGGACAAGTGTGGTCGGCCTAGTGAGAAGTGTAGTCGTCCCGGTGGAACACGCGTCGTCGCCTGATTGCAACGTCAGCTATATTGAAGTGAGTCCACTCGATATGTTGTTACTGTGTCACGTGAATTGTGCAGTGTGCCCTAGTATCAATATCATACACGTATGCTTCGCGTAGTCGTGGTATAATATAATATGCGCTCATGGTCGCGTGAAGTTGTGTTGACACGCACCATCGCCTACACTTGCAGTATTGTGAACGTAGAACAATGTTTGGCACGCGATAATCTATACATGCGTGTTGTCATGCGCGTTCGTCTGATGTTGTATTGTGCAAGGTAGGGTGTGCGTGCGTGTGCACGTGTTTGACTACTTGTTGGGTTGTGTGTGTGTGTGACTGTGTGTGTGTGTGCGTGCGTGCGTGCGTGCGTGCGTGCGTGTGTGTGTGTGCGCGTGCGTGCGTGCGTGCGTGTGCGTGCGTGCGTGTGTGTGAGAGTGTGTGTGCGCGCACGTGTGTGTATGTGTGTATGTTTGGTTTGTTTGCTTGTTTGTTTGCTTGTTGTGTAATTTGTGTTGTAGAAGGAGGGGGTTCGGAAATGTTGTCATAGGAAAATTGGTCCCATATAGTAAACCTCAAGTTTGCTAATACAAAAAGGAAAGACGATGGAGCAGGGCGAGGAAGAAGCACAGGCGGCGTGGGAGAAGGGGCGAGGGGAGTGAAATGTGGGTGTAGTGAATTGAGGTGGAAGAGATCAAGGGAGAGGTGGACAGAGGAAGGAGGAGAGGAGCAGAATGCGAGGAGAAAGGTGAAAAGAAAGGGGGAGGTAGAAGAGAGGGAGAAGAAGAATGAAGACAAAGCGAAGGAAGGCGAGAGAACGTAGATGAAGCGGATGTGGAAATTGGAGATTTGCTAATTGTGGCCGATTTCTATGGGGACAAATTCCCGTGACCAATATCCCTATGACCCATATTTCCGTGGCCAATTTTCCTACAACCGTGTATGTGTATGTGTCAGGAGTGAATAAAAGCACCTTTTTGTTTCACTCCTGGTACGCGGGCACGTGTGTGCGCGCGCGTGCGTTGCGTGTTGCACATAGGTCTCATATTCTATGCGCTATTTATTCTTGCTGCTCAGCGACAGTTTCTCAGTTAACAACATGTAGGAAAACGCGAAAAATGGGAACATGTATGTGTACGCAGGCGCGCAGTAAATAATCTTTACCTTATGAGAAAATTGTTTACACAAGTAAATCACGGTTATGTAGAGACAGGCAGTACCATGGCATTTCCGTTGACATTCGCATTCGTTGAGTGTCAATAACAGGTCTGCTTTATATGTCCGCTAGCAAGTTGGCAAGCAGGACTAGTGATGCCATATTGCTAGGTAGGGATGAGGATAGCAAGCCTATTTTGGTAGACATGCAGTATCACAGAGGCAAGAGTTCACAATGCAAACAGGCAAGCGGAACTTCAAGTGCAAAACTCTTCTTGTAACAGACGTACGTGAACAACAAATATCATCGTAATATTCCACCAGGCCCTAGCATTGTTGAATCATTTCTCTTTAACGTGCGGAGAGCAGTAAATGAGACAAAGAAGCGGGACTGAGTCGTATTGCAGACTGACTACCTATTGTTCTCTACGCGTGGAATCGTGCCCTGTGGCTTCGCGTGCGTATACCCCGAGTAAAGGCTATGGAGAATTGGTGCTGCGTTCGTCAAGGTTTATGTTGATCTATCGTCACACGTTTCTTCACTTGCTGACTTTCTGGGACACCACGATGATCGCAGTAATGCTACTATTCATGAGTGTTGTAATGATATCAAACTACGCAACATGTGTGTCATCAACAAACGTCGTTCATATGGAACAACAAAACGGCGACCATCGGACATCTGTCACTCTCAGTGACCGCCGTGGGCGGGCTTCGCTACAGTGCTTCCCGGACACAGGAACGCTGCAAAGAGGTCGCGCTAATCACATTACAACTAAAACAGGAATGACCGGAAATACGTCGAAGGAAAAAGGAAACAGAACGTCAATCTTAGAAGGAGCTCAATTTAAAGTAAGCGTTTGGAATTGTAGCGAAGCAATGCAGCTGATGTCTCAGTTTTACTCTGGTATTCTCAGCCAATTAGCGAAACGGTATAAATTTTCTATTTCATATGTTACTTATTGTCCTGATAGCTTTCAAATGATAGCTGAAGATATCAATGATGGAAAGATCGATATAGTCTGCGACATGACAGTAACTCCTGAACGCACACATCAACTCCGATTTATGAAAACCTTATTGTTTGATGACTATATCTTCGTTGTAAAATATCCAGAAATCACGTCGCAACAGAGCCCATTTATTTTTGAACCGCTTACCGCAGTGGTCTGGTTCGCAGTTATTGGATGCGCCCTTATTGTTGTTACCCTACTTATTCTTCTTCATGAACTAAGATATCCCAGTGACCTCACCACAAGTCGGTGGACGAGGTGTACAGACTGCTTCATGTATATTTTTGGCACATTAGTATTTCAAGGTGGTACATATACTAGTACATGCATTGCAAGCCGTATGCTGCAGGGATGGTGGTGGGTCTTTCTGATAGTCATACTCTCTGCATACAAGGGGACATTGATAGGATTTCTAGCTGTAAGCCCAGCTGCGCAATTCCCATTCACAACTCTTTATGAAGTAGCAGAGAGCGAAATTACACCAGTTGTCGTTAGCAAGTATGCTGCTGAATCATTGCTTAAAACTAGTAGGCCGGATTCTGCACTGGGTAAAATTTGGGAACGGGTTTCTGCTGATTCTACGGTTACTGTGCATTCAGATAGAGAAGCATTTGATTTAGTCTTAACTGGAAAATATTCTGTTCTCGTGAGTAGTAGATGGACCGCAGAATTAGACATACAGATGGATTACAGCAGATCTCGTAAATGCAGATTCGCCCTTGCCCCCGTCGAAGTTGTCCCATCAAAGAGAACGTGTGCGGTGTCATTGACCAATCGTCATCATGATGCTCTTAATACGGCCATTCAATATCTGACGGAGAATGGAATTCTGCAGACACTGACGAGACAGTTCTTCACATTTCACGCCTGTTCCTCGGAGCAGGCTACCGTATTACCTGCTACCATCACATTGTCTGAGCTGCAAGCCTTGTTTGTGTTTCTAATATGTGGAATTACTGCCGGGGTATTGATTTTATTTCTAGAATTATTGGCGTGCATTCTAATTATGCCTATCATCGAGAAAAGAAAACAAACACACGCTAATATTAATGAGCTAATTATATAGCGGACTAGGAGGCAAACAATGACTATCGTCACTTTCTGTCGGTTAGAAAACCATTTATGCTTTAATTTTCGGAATTTTTCTATAGTTCAGAGTAGTTCGTGCTATTCTTTTTCTTCGTGTCTATTGTGAAGGAAACGTATAATATAATATCAATTTCCTGGTTACACCGTGTTTGCATTGGTTAGTTATTTAGCACGTAAATATTAATGCATTTCTAATCTACATACCGTTACATTGTGAGACGGTGTGAGACGGTGTGTCATTTGTTAATTATTTAAATGTCGTCATTTGTAAAATCATTTCCTAAAATGCTGCTGATCGACTGTCTAATATATAATAATATAATAATTATATAAATCATATCATATCATATATGTATAATTTTCAAATGTAGAACACGTACATAATTAATGAGTACAGCCGAATAAAATTATATATGGCAAGTGTTGCAATTGATCTATGTTAAACTTTTCATACTGTTTACTAATTACATATTCCACAGACTTGCATCAATAAGAGAATTACTAGAGTGTCACATATGGGTGAGGCGCAGTCATAATAGCGCGTGTGGATGTGCGTGCAGGTATTCAGAGAATATAGTGCCTTCGTGGAAACCCATTTATATATTTATACAACGACGATATAATATTGACAGTTAATATAAACTATGTTAGCATTACATCTGTGTGTCAGCACCGCGTTGGGTTGTCAGGCAGATAGTTCGTAGCTCAATCAGTGATGGCACGTTACCAGAAAGGGAGTCGATTAGCAATCATGCAGGTTTGGTGAATAGTGCATAATACAACTACGCCAGAGAAACTTGAAATTCAAGGAGTTTTCTGCCATAGCGGATATAATCTGGAGATCGACAATATCCTATCCTACCAGACCTTGGCATTGATGAGTAATTCTGTTCGACATTGCACAACGCGGGCTGAAAATTTGACAGAGATGCAGGACCGCGTGATATTCCAGATAGGCCATGCACTATCTTCATCGCCTTGCAAGTACTGTGGATGGTGGGCTGAGTAGGTATAAAGGCATTGCATGGGGACTGGCTGATACGTCTAAATGCTCATTAATCCACTGGGCATACATGTCTACAGGTGCAGACTTTTAGGAACAATGGCCGCAGTGATGCTACTGTTTATGAGTGTTGTAATAAGCTACACAAGATGCTTGGCCTCAGCAAATGCCGTGAATATAGAACAGCAGAACAACGACTACAGGACATCTGCGTCTCTCGGTGACAGCCATGGGCGCGCTTCGCTGCAGCATTTCGTAGACTCCGCACCCAGAGAGAAAGGTTGCCCGAATCACATTACATCAAGAATGCCCGGAAATACCTCGGAGAAAGAAAAAGGCAGAAGTTTAATCTTAGAAGGAGCGCGATTTAAAGTAGGCGTTTGGAATTGCAGCGAAAGCGACAGTGTTATGCAACAGTTTTACGTTAATATTCTCAACGAAATGGCAAATTACTTTGGGTTGACAATTTACTATGTCCCGTATTGTCCTGGTAACTTTAAAAGCGTAGTTGCAGACATCAATGAGGGCAAAATCGATATTATCTGTGACGTGACATTTCACCATGAGCGTACACACCTTATCCGATTCCTGAGCACGCTACTGTTTGATAAGTATGTCTTCATGGTAAAGATTCCCGAATTGTCGTCGAACACGTCCTATTCAGTTTTTAAGCCGTTTACCGTAATTGTCTGGTTCGCTCTTATAGGATGCTCCGTTGCTGCCGTTATCCTACTGATTCTGTTTCAAGAACTAAGATTTCCCGGTGCGAGCACCACAAATCGATGGGCGATGTGCATTGACTGCTTCGTGTATATTGGTGGCACATTATTGAACCAAGGAGGTACATATAATAGTAGAGGTGTTGCGACTCGCATGTTGCAGGGATGGTGGTGGATGTTTGTGATAGTATTACTAGCTGTATACGGGGGGACACTGACAAGTTTTCTAGCAATAGAACCAACTGCGCAATACCCATTCACGACTCTCCAAGAAGCTGTGGATAGCGATCTTACACCGATTGTGTATGGCGGCTACATTGGTGAATCACTGCTTAAAAATAGTAGCCCTGACTCTCTGTTTGGGAAAATGTGGGAAAAGATTGTTGCTGACCCTCAAGCTATCCTAAACTCACGCAAACAGGCAACTGATTTGGTAATGACGGGAAAATATACCTATTTCTCACATAGCAAATGGGATGCAGTTATAAAAACACAGCTGGATTACAACACGTACGGTCAGTGCAGAGTCGCCATTGCCCCAGTAGAAGTTCTCCCGGCCCCGACCACGTGTGCGGTGGCGTTGACCAGTCCCTATTATGATGAGCTGAACTCGGCCATTCAATCGCTAACGACGAGTGGAATTCTGGAGAAATTCACGAGAAATTTCTTCACATTTGAAGCGTGTTCTTCGGAACCTTCGGAACACTTGACCGTATCAGCTGATGTCATCACACTGACCTACCTAAAAAAACAATGCAAAATTTTAGTATACGGAATTACTGCAGGTATGCTAATTTTAATTGCAGAATTGTTATCAGTCAAAATAGGTAGATCTTTCTTTTATCAGTAGAAAAAATTAACACAGAATAATATATTCGTATATAATCGACAGAGAGGCATGTGACAATTATAGCGAAATATATATTAGAACGCCCATTTTTTTGTAAACGGTTTAGCGTCTAACGGTAATTATCCATATTGCACGTAAAACGTGCATGTGAGCGCAGGCATTGAATAGACAGACCAGCCCTGGCCATATAGGGGCAAACAATAAAATTTTGAATGACATTACCATCTGGTTATTAGCAACTGGTCAACTGAATGAGTGTTCGTGCGTTCGCGTGCGTATATATATGCATGTGTGTGCGCGCACGGGTGTGTGCGTCCGTGCGTGAGTACGTACGTGCGCGCGCGTGTGTGTGTGCGTTATCTTGTCGGCTGAATAGCAGAAAAGGGGGTGATGACTTTGGGTGATGACTTTGTCGCCAGTTATTGTCTGAACGCCGCGTGTGGTACACAGCTGCAGTACACGGCATAATCAATCTATAGGGGTGCTGGAAATTTGGTCGAATAATGAGCAAGAAACGTCACGATTAAAACCCAGAATTTACCACTCATGACCATTGGTCAATGACTGGTTTCTATATTGTATGGAGTGAACAGTAAAAGATACATATTGCGGTTAATTGGTTGCGTGGAAGTGTTTACTTCTTGAGATAACAAAAACGCGCGCAACGTAACGTAGCGCGCGGGAGCTCCGCTATTAGTAGTAGGAATGTGTACACGGACGTACGTACGTCGTACGGACAGACGCGCCATCGAAAATGAAGTAGATGGGTTACCATTGGTGCTCCGCTATTATAGACTATAATATAACTCTATCTATAGATACGTCCACTCTGATTGTGTTAGCAGCATAGATGTGTTTGGTGATTGCTATGCATGCTGATAAGCACTACGATCAGCATGCTACAGCGATTGTAGCGATATATAGCCATACTGGCTGTTTACACGCTAACACGCTTTAGTATCAATATTATTTGTAGAATTGGCAGTCAGGTACTATAATAATGTCCCTCACCAAACGAAAAGATGAAAATGAGGCTTAATTAAATGTATATGCAGTGGCGTAGCTAGGATTTTTTCAGCGGGGAGGCACTGGGGGGGGGCCTTACATTTTCGTGGGGGGCACAATATATAACTTTTCTTTGTATTATACTGTTCTAACGGCATTGTTTTTAATTCAATTTTTTTTTTATCAAGCATGAATTTTCAGTGAGGAGGCACCTGGGGGGCACAGCAAATTTGTGGGGGACCCCGTAGCTACGCCCCTGAGTATATGGCAAACTCGCGTGGAACAAGTAATATTAGAGACTTCCACACTCCAGTTTGAAGGTTAGTCTGTTGCAAGTTAGCGTTGATTTTTAAAATATTCACATGACTAGATTATCTCGTGCTGTTTTTATTATTCGTGATTATCATATCAGATACTTCGCATAAAATAGCAATATGTTGATAATTCTAAAAACTTTTAGCGCGCTGAACATTAGCATCTCAAAAGTTTGTATACAAGTTTATATAAGTCAACACGCTTGTTCTTTATCGAAGTAAAGCTATATAATGTCTTGTGTTGCACATGAAAAACTGCTAAATTTTTCCAACTGTTTACTCGTTACATATTTTACACTAGATAAAGTAATATGTAGCACGAAAACAAGAATAGGGGCAACACAAGTATAGAAATAGTACGTACATAAAGTAATCCGACACACCGTACTTCTGTCTTGGGTTACGTGTGTCTAAGTTCACACTTGCGATGCAAGCTCGCGGCGATGACAAGAGCTTACTCTAGGATCAACACGCAAACTATAAAGTAAAACAGTGTCGATACGTATTATCAGGAGCTAATAATGATTATGTCATAATTCATGTGAGTCATGTGATAATGTCGTTATTAGCTCCTGGTATTATCAAGAGTAGATAATAACACACTTCAGTTATTATCTACTCTTGGTATTATGTACAAACTTTCGGAGGAGATAAAGCATATTCCGTTGCTTTTTACATAGTAAACCCTAATCATATAAGGCCTGACAATGTAAATGCTCTTAACTTATTCTCGCTTTGTCCGCATCCAGTCAGCTCTGTATATGATCAGCAGATTAGATTAAATATGCAAGGGTAAAAATGTTTTAACTTTTCTCATAGAGACAAAAATACACTGAATGTGTAAAGATCGGGTGCATATATATGCCCTATGCACATTAGGTGCATATGCTATTACTTAGAATAGGTATATATCTAATTGTATGTACCGAACTCTCGTCGGTCTCTGTCTATGACTCTGTAGTTGACTGGTAGCTGGAGCCTGGATCTGTGCGAGACATCGCTTCTCATGAAAACGTACGTTCGCGCGCGCGCGTGTGTGCGTCGTGCGCGTGAGCTCGCTTATCTGTGCGTGCGCGTCCGTGTACTCAATTATAGTAGTATGCCGGTTATAGGCATTACCGTGGTTAACAATGTAGTAGCAAAAGTAGCATTTGCTACGGGCCCCGCGGTTTTAGAGCCTCGTGGTTTAGGGGGCCGTAATGTGTAATATCATGAACGATCTAATAGTTAAATCTTGTTATTATAAAAAAAATAGTATCCTAGTATACACGTAAACTTGATACAATAATGAGTGCTGTCAGAGTTTAGTTATCAGGAAATTTATTACAAATGTATTCGATTTAGATTAAGTTAAATGTGTGTATTTTAATATCTATATGTTATGTAATTTAGGGCCCCTGTATAACATGTGCTACAGGCCCCGCACTAGCCTAATCCGGTCCTGAACTGTACAGGAGCATATTAGTTCATTACGATCGTTTATTTGTTTATTTATTTACTTAGTTGAGTGATTGGGTAAGTGAATGAGTGGCTCGGTCGATGGGTTGTAAGTCAGTCAGTCAGTTGCTTATTAGACAAGTAATAGCTACTTGCTATAAGCAATTTGTAAACAATTTGTCTTTTATAGCCCTTGGGGTCGATTAGATTATGTATTATTGTTATTGTTATTGTAATTATGTATAATTACTACCAACCCTCTTCAAAACACAACTTTTGTGAAGCCTCTACGACTGCCTTATTGTATCTCTTACTCCTCTCGATTGCCTGCTCCGTCACGGACGCGCCTTCTCAGTACAACCACAGCACTGCGCCAATTAACATTTAAGTTCCACTCAGATGCACGATTCCTCGCTCGCAGAATGAGGTCCCTTATACCTATACCCTATACCTGCATTCCCTATTACCTCGCATGTGCTCTCTCGCGACACTGTCAGCGTTATTTAGTACGTCGTGTCGCATATACCCTCTGGTCTAGCTTTCATATAGGTACTACAATACTGCGTTTTGCTCTGCTCTGTGACGATTACTCATTTTATAGACAATATCAAGACTTATTATTCCCTATTATGATCTATTACAATGGTAAAACAATAATATATACCAACTAGAGCACTCGGAGAGCACAGACCTCCGCCAAGGCAGCTCAATTCTGTCACTGTGAAAAATTTAATTAATTAATTAAATAATTAATTGGATCCGGATGACGACCAAAATGTAATCAATTATAAGTTAACCGATTTCTGACGTATCCTAAAAATTTAATTAACTAATTAATTAATTAATTGGATCCGGATCATCACCAATATGTAATCAATTCTAAGTTACCTTATTTCTGACCTATCCTGAAAATGTTATTAATTAATCAATTAATTAATTAATTAATTGGATCCGGATCACCACAAAAATCTAATCAATTCTAAGTTAGCCCATTTCTGACCTATCCTGAAAAGTTTGGTGGGCATATGTTTCCATGACAAAGACTGATCGCGTGACGTCAGTGTACGTCACGCGCGAACCCGGCTATCTCCGATGTTGAATGCATGTACGCATACAGCCTGCTGATGGTGCTGGTGGTTGACAATCCGTCCATAACTTTTTCAGTAAGGCTGTACACAAACAAACCCACAAACCAACAAACGCACGCCAATAAAAACATAACCTCCTGCCAACCACTTAGCGGAGGTAATAACACATGAATTATTTGCTCTCGGCAATATAGACAATTTGGCGCCTCAACTGCTAACCCTTGAAATAACGTAATAAAAGAACACTAGTATCAATTTTAACGTCATGGTTATTATTCGTCAAAACTGCGTTTACTTGTGAAAATCTTTTTATTGGTAATTATTATAAACGTTAACAAGTAATCTAATTCAGAACGTGCAAACTAGTGATTATATGTGGAACTGTCACACAAAATCTTTAATTATTTGTAGCACTGAAACAGTGCGCACTGCCTAAGGAAACCGAATAACTATGTTACGAAGTAAATTTAATTTAACAATATTATACATATAAAATGTACTGGCTAAGACACATATATAAATACTGTAGTTCACTCTATTCACGTAAATTTACAACAGTGAATTAGTGCGTGTTCAAACGAAAATCAACGGAAGACAACACTTAGAGACAGCTCATTTAAACAATATGTTTACATTTAACGTACAAAATATTATCAAAATGAAAAAAAATTATCCATGTTATCATTAGTGAATGAACACAAAATAATTGTTTTTGTTCACTCCTGATTTTATACACACATCTTATAACATAACAAGAAAGGTACATTATGAGTTAAATCCTTTAGATTGTTTTTTGAAGAAGTAACCCCATTGTTTCAAATTCACAGCAACTATCAACACCAGTAGAGATCTGCTCATTTAATCAGTCATAATAATTCACTGCTGAAAATAGTTTCGTCATGGGCCAAAACTTGAAACCAACACACTGGACACCTGCAGACAAAGATACTGGCATACATCATATCATCAAGAGTGCATAATAGAGAAGAGTATGACACGGTTTTAACAGCGTTTTGCATAGTTTTCAACTGGTAAATAATCTATCAATATGTGAATAAATATATTCAAACTTTACCTTGTTTTCGTCTATGATTCTCCCTTAATCATATGACACCACCAATTTACCTGAAAATCGTATGTGTTCTTCAAAAAAGTTATTTGAATACGACACGGTTTCGTACAGTTTTCACGCATGAATGCATCTCTCCGACCGAACTTTCTTATGGGATTAGTATTCTATTGTCTATGACGGAACTTTGGGGGTCGTATGGGATATTAGGCATCGAATTGTATTCAGCGTGCAGCGTTTCCAGCGTGCTAAAAATAAATGCGCCTCACGGCCAGCTAGCTAGCAGCTGATTCCCTTACGGCCCCCAGCGTACCGTCATAGACAACAGAACACTAGTCCCATAAGAAAGTTCGGTCGGAGAGATGCATTCATGCGTGAAAACTGTACGAAACCGTGTCGTATTCAAATAACTTTTTTGAAGAACACATACGATTTTCAGGTAAATTGGTGGTGTCATATGATTAAGGGGGAATCATAGATGAAAACAAGGTAAAGTTTGAATATATTTATTCACATATTGATAGATTATTTACCAGTTGAAAACTATGCAAAACGCTGTTAAAACCGTGTCATACTCTTCTCTATTATGCACTCTTGATATCATCAATAACACCTTTTTTAACAATACAAATTTTTTAGCCACCTGCGGTAAATTGGCTAACCACAGCTCTTCGGCTATAACCTCAAAAGCTGTTCATTGCTCATTATTACAATGTAAGTGGCAACCGCCCCGGCCTCAAGCTGCATTCGTCTTGCCCTGCACAGCATCGGCTATGTTGTCCTTTGAGCTGATGATCTGATACAGGAAGAGTTCGCCCCCGCCAGGTCTCTTCCATACAGCAGCATCTAGCAGCACCTGCTCACCGTCCTCACCCCGCCAGGTCTCTTCCATACAGCAGCATCTAGCAGCACCTGCTCACCGTCCTCACTCTGCGCCTGCAGCCGCTCAAAGATCGAGTGCAGCATCGGTAGGAGACGTGCTTCATCGCTCATGAGATCCAGCGGAGCTACACCATTGAAGAAGTTAACCTGCGTGTGAAGAATAGGGTCAGATTGACACGGAGGCCCACGACTAGGATGACGACTGTGTTAGTTCATGGGATGCTATATAGAGCTGGTTAATGATGACAGAGACAAAAAAGCTGCAATAATATATGCTTTCATTCAGCATGAATAAACAAGTGTAAGAACTTGACGTTTTATGAGTGGCTAACTGTACGTGAAAGTGCAAGTGTTGACGTAATCACTGTAAAGGATGAATGTAAGCAGGATAAGTTAAATACGGTATATTGCCAATGCACAAAACTTCAGGGGTTTAATACTAAAGCATTTGGTAGTGTACCATATGTTACTGCCGTCAGTTTTAACAAAATTTGACTATTTAAGTGTTATTATAGACTAACAATAACAAGACACGAGATGAAGAACACAATCAGTACTTAAAGGAATAATATGTCCATTGATTATGCAATGTTGACGAATGCTAGAGTAACTGGCACCTTGTGTAGTACATTACCTTATAGCCAAAGGCGTATTAGTTTGTCCAATATCACTGCTGGTTACTAAGAAATGTCTAATTGAAATCCGCAGTCCAAGTAATCAGTTGACCGAGTTGTTTACAGTTTTAAACCGCTGCCGGCGAAGCTGGTGTGATACAGATTTATAGTGCACCGGACATTTTCGCACGCATGCTCGGCCGTACGCAATGCTATCATCAGTGATTTCGTCAAAACACGGACGCTCGTGATAAGGAACTTTTTGTCAGGGCTGTCCACGTGCATCCGTGATTAGTACGTGTGTTTTACTCCATTTCCATGTTTAGTCCGTGGCCATGGTTACACCGCTGACACCTCCATTTCATCTGGCGTCCAAAACATACGGGCCCCACAAATGTTTACGTCATCGTCGACTTATCGCTCGACTCCTGGATGACATTTACGGCACGTAAATGAATATCAACAACCGATTTCAAGTCTTGCTTGTAATGTACCAGCAGTGATATTGGACAAACTAATACGCGTTTGGCTATAAGGTAATGTACTTATTAACTACACAAGGTGCCAGTTACTCTAGCATTCGTCAACATTGCATAATCAATGGACATATTATTCCTTTAAATTTGTTAGTCGATATGCTCTGCCACCTGGTGTTAGGTGAATTCTCCTACTGACAATTCTAATTGGTAATAATGGAAGTGGCTATAATATCAGTGATTATTCTTAAATTATAAACGTTTTATTCACAAATTTAATAGCTTTTTTTGACAAATTCAATAAAAGTTAAGAACTTTAGCTAGGAATTACATTAAAGGTTACTTTATAAAAAAGAATTAAGACTAGAGGCCAAGAGTATAGAATGAATGAATCAAATTGTAAAAAAAATATCCTTTCATCTTTTTCGTTCTCTTTCATTCTATCATATCATTTGAATTCCTAGCTAAATTCTTAACCTTTATTGGTTTTTATTTCTAAAAATTATTGTCAAAATAAAATTTATAATTTACGGATAATCACTGACAGAGAAAATTGTATTACTAACAATTAGTTCCAGCAAGAATATGCACCTACCAAGAGGTGGCGCCACTGCATAATCAGTAACCAAAAAAACCAACAAATGGTTGTGTTTTGATAGTCTATATGATGTTAATGAATAAAAAGAGAAAGCAATCGGAAATTTATTCCAAAAAGTATGAAAATAGATAGAACATACCGCATCGTCGCTAAACAATAAAACATCCAATGTGCCAGTGTCATCCTGGAGTGTCAAGTAGAGACAGAACACAAATACCATCTCTGGAATCTTTCTAACTAGAGAATTGGAAAGCAAATAATGCAACTTACTGCCTAATCATTCATGATCTATCTACAGAACTTGACTGCAAAATATGAATGGCGATATTTTAAACATCACGACTAGCAGAACTATGAAAGTAGTAGATGGTTTCGAATACGTTAATGCAACGGAAAATATAAGCATAGCTATAAGCATTATTTTCAGCTCAACCTCATAACAATTATCCCACATGAAAACTTTCCTGGATCTGTAGAAACTGTTGGCTATAGCGACTATTAAGAGCTATTGGACTTACGGCTGTATCGCTGTGTCTGCTCCTGCATACACAATATGCATGCGGGGCATCGCCAGTACTCGCAGCAATCGGTAACACGAGATGGAGCCACTTGTTCCCACCATTCTTTACTGATAGCATAGAATAACAATATTTGTCATTAATGATAAATAAACATACTGATATGACTTAGTTAATAGCCTAAACTATCAAACAATATATATATAATTTGTTATATATATCTATATATATATATATACCAAACAAATTCAAATCCGAATAATGAAAAAAAAGGCAAACTAAAAGACACCAATGAGCATTTGAATTAGTTTGAATTTGTTTGATGGATCTATAAAATGTACAAAAAGACCCTACATGTTACAATGGCTTAATAATTGATTGGCATGCTCTCTTTAGTTATATAATCTCATAGAATTACCCAGAGTTATTTGGTTTGTTCCGTTCAACTCCAGTCTTCATATAGCGTGGCTGTGGAACGGCTTCCCTACCACAAGAAATAAAACCAGTTGATGTTATGACGCAGCATGGAATTCTGGTAATCTTACCCCTAAACCTACCCATAGTTCAGACACAAATTAATTATATCATAGTACGGATATATTTTCATTTGTACCATGCTACATACTGACAGGACTTTGCTTCTACATACATGTATTCACAGACGGGGCACACAAGGTTAATGATCTGGTATGCGTGTCTGGCATCCTTGACTGATGGCTTACAGTCAGTGACCTTGGCAGTGACCCTGTACACACCAGGCTCTGCTTCCAGTAGGTGGCTGATTCCACACTGCTGCAATCGGACCTGAATTTCTATCACCAAAAAGCAATGATATGAAGGCTTACACAGAGGGCTTCATATATATGCAACTACAATCATGGACTATATCTATGCATATACCTTTTACTGCTACCCATGGCCTCTCTGAAGATACACTGCAACAGTCATTGTTTATCTATTTAATTCTTTATCAAACTTTCTCAATCGACCTGCCAATGCCACATTGACTTGTGATGTTAAGCAGTGCATATCATCTTGGTTTGTGTACACTACACAATGAAAATGATTTATTTTTTATTTTGCCATGTATGACATGATCTTATGTAGCCTGCACTGTACGGACTGACCCAAATAACACGTTAATTAATAAATATGCTTTATATCGATAAATCTTACAAATAAATAAATAATATATATACAGTAATATATCACATTATGGAAGTAATGCCTTCTAGGGAAAGCGTTCATGACACGAAATTCCATAATGTAAATAAGAACTTAATAATGAACTTAAAAGCATTCCTGCGGAAATTTTGTTGGCCAATAGAAGTACATATAATCCCCCAGACTCCCCCAATACAAGCATAACCCCTACACATCACAATATCAAAGCAACACACACTTATTAATCATTTAATCACGTAATACAGGAAAAATTAATGAGCTCAGAATGAGAATTAGTACCCTGAACCTGGGGTAAATATACACTACGTGCAGGGCACTGAAGCTCATAAGGTCTATGTCCCCAGGGTACTGCCGGAACGTACCCTGGTACTATCTGATATGGTTAGGGTTAGGGTTAGAGTTAAGGTTAGGGTTAGGGTTAGGGAGTAGGCGTAGGCGACTCCCTAGACTCGTTAGTGGAGTAGGCGAGGTACGGTCCGGCATATTAGATAGTTACCAGGGTACGTTCCGGTATACCCTGGGGGACATAGACCCTCTCAGCGGCACTGTCTGTACACATTCTATTAAAAGAAGGAGCATGTAAGTGTGTCCTCCAAGGACGGAAAACAGTCTAACCGGTTAGTGGCATATTTGGAAAGAAAAATTCGTTGATTCTTTTAGAAAATAACGTAAGAGCGAATTTGCATTTGTGCATTGTGGGTTTGGTGATCATAATCTACAAGTTACGTACGGACAAATTTACATAACACATCGTATTACTGTAACAAATGTGGCATGGGTTTGGTGTCACAGATGACGATGTCTACAGAGCTGAACTGGCTTTACACTTACCAGGATCTAACACCAGCATGGACATGTTATCTGCATGACCATCCAATGCGGGCCACCGCCCCTTTAATAAACTGCCCGGCCTGTCTTGTGAATCCACCTGCTTTGAATTAGACGTGTATTTCGTAGTCGTATAACGATGGAGGAATAATTTCACGGGAGACACAAGTCCAATTCCTCCCAGCCGCTCGTTGGTGTTTTCCCCCAGCTCCCTCGTCGAGTTAGTACAAGATTCAGGAAGGTCTTGCTCGCTACTGGAGGTGCTGGCTTGTGACTCTTCTGCCAGTTTTGCAGACTGGCTTTTCTTTTCCTTTTGTACCATCTGTGAAGACTTGAAGAGCAACTCTCTCTTCGCATCGAGCCGTCTTGATGTTCTCACATGAGATACAGGTACGCTTGTTTCTAGCAGAGTGCCCCCGGCTTGTGACTGCCCACTCTTCTTACTACTAGGAGAGCCAGCAATATGCGGTAGTTTACTGGAAGTGCAGGCCTGCAACGTTACCTGCACCTCCATAGACCTACCTTGATCTTCTTCTTGTGCTACCTGTGGAGACTTGGATAGCATGTCCCTCTTAGCACTGAGCCGTGCAGATGTTCTTACAGGGGTTCGAAGAATCTTTGATCCTAGTGGTACACCACTGGTTTCTGGGTGTTCAGTCTTCTCACTGTTAGGAGAGCCAGCAATCTGCTCTGGTCTACTAAATCTGGTCTGGTCTAGAGATTTTCTCATGGCAGATGCAAGTTCTTCAGTGCTGCTCTCTGACTGTTTACTCTTCTTTCTATTAGGCGAGGCAGCAACGTTCTGCGTCGCGTGGGAATCGCTGGCTTGTGACGGCAATGAACGCTTCCGAGATCTTAGCACGTAGGGGACATTTAAAGTCTCCATATTGCTATGAATCTGTGCATCTTTTCCAGCGCCATGGTGTGTTGTCTCAGATATTTCGATGGCACAGTCGATAAGCTCTCCCACATGTTTGGAGAGCCCATGCATCTCGGGATCAGCACTTGCATTTGCCTGGCGCCCTTCAACATCGGTGATACAGATCGCAGGTTGCAGCATGTCATTGCCACTGGGTGTCGCTGTCTGTGCCACGAGTGAATTCCCAGCAGAGTGATGTGAGGGCGGGATCGAGGTAGATGGGAGCATGCGACGGAGAGGCGAACGCTCGTGCGTAACACTGGTCACTTGACCGCAGGTCACATTAGGCAGCTGGCTGTAGATCGATTTTCCATCAACCGTCGGTGCGGAGCCGTCGGACGTTGCATTCATTGCAGCACTGCTCAGCAGCTGAGTTGTAGAGCCTGGCACTTCACAACTACCAGCAGATGGCGCCGTTGATGGTATAGCATCAGCCAATGACCTGGAAGCAATGGCTAGTGAGTAAGTGTAACTGTCGGGTTATTATGATTGTCACATCTTAAATTGCTTCAACAGCCATTAAAACGTTTGTTTTTTCAAAAAATAAGTGTAGGTGGGTATTACTATACGACATTATAGTTCACTACTGTACAATTCAGTGGAAATTAGGTTTTTAGTGTCTTATCGGCTTTAAGCCAGTATGATACTAGATGAGTTTTTAGTTAAAATGCTTGTTTGACTCGACTTCTGCTTTCCAAATGGCCAATCACTAAAGCAATGAATCATGCGCAAGGACAACTAAACCATGATGCCACGCATGTGCACCACTGTTCACCAGCAGTGAACAGTGGTGCACATTAATATGCATAGATGCGTACGATTTCAGTTTCTAAGAGTTCGAGAAGTTGAACACCGTTTCATACACTTGCATGCTGGCTGACTTTGTGGCAAAGCTCGTGTGTGTACATCCCAGCATTGTGTAACAAGGAACTACGCATAGGTAAACATGATCATCTCACCTTTGTAATGATTCTGATGTCCAATTTCCCTCAGCCACTGCTAGCAACTCTCTTGCAGTAATGCTACCCTCACACGAGAGATCCATCATTAGAGGACTCCTCTCTGAGACGTCGGCAGCCTCAGCACAAACACCACCCGTAATCTGTATACGTTGTCCAACCTACAGCAATGCAATGTGCAATCAAACATGTACGGGTATTGCAGTGTGGTTACTATTACAGCTGACAATGATAATGAAAAAAAAATTAAACTTAATTCGTTCATCTCGTCAAATGAACACATCAATAAAGAAAAAAAAACCAAAGCAAACCATATAATTTCTAAGAATATAATAGCATGTTATATTTAATATTTCCCAAAAACAGATGATTCCAAAAACTGCACTGATGTTCCCCGTTGGCAACAGCATCATGAACCCACCTTTAGTTGCTGAACCTTGGCTGTGTCACAGGGCATAAGATGGAGAGTAATAGGTGGATCCCCACATACATCCCTGAATGGTGGATGAGTCACCCCCACGTCTGACACCTCATCAATCCGCCTCACACGATCACTGCTGCAGCAAGTCAACAATAACAATTAAATCAGAAAAGCATTTAGCTAACAGATTACAATATTTGTGGGCAAATGTCAATGTTGGTACACAGGGACATTTGGATAGTAAGTATACTAGGTAGGTATCAAAGTTATGGGCTTACCTGCTTCCTGTGATTCTTGTGTATCCCATGTCTTTTTCTGGAATCTCACAAACGGAAGTTACCTAAATTTGTAGAAGTAGATAAAATAATCTAGGTTTATATATATATATATATATATATATATATACACAGCCAAGGTGGCACGGTGGCAAGGTGGTGCATACACGCGCGTGTGTGCGTGCACATGTTTGAGAGACAGAGTGCCGGAGAAAGCAACAGTAAATGTGTTTTGGCTATCCAGCTTAATGAAAGACCTACTGAAAATTATTTTCCATGCATTTATGAAGCCAACATATCTCACCTGACAGGTGACAAGCAAAGACCTGGAGGGCGTTGCTGCAGCAGATTTGTCTCCATGTTCAGCCTGATGAGTAGATGACATTTCACGCTCAACTCTAGCTTCTGCATTGAATGATTCTTGCAAAGGTCCACAAGGATGCGATGCAATAACAGGTTCTAACTCATCATGGAGATTCATCAAGCTTATATTCCTATATGAGTAAAAAAAAAAACATTTTATGGTCTAAATTCTACTTACACCTCAGAAACTGCAAAGAAGCAGACACAATTGGAAACTTTGTAAGATGCAAAGTTTCTGATTAAATACTTACAGTGACTGAACTTCCTGTGAAATTCTGGCTAGAGGGACCATCTCCCTGTCTATCGTGGATCCACAAGCCATCAAAAGATGCACAACAGTAAATCCACTAGCAATATCTTGATGAACCTCGGGAGCCCTCAAGCAGTGCAGATTTCTAAGCCAAACATGATCTCCTACCTAACAGCACAATGTAGAACAGTGGATGTATAGTGACTTTATACAATCATTATATGAGACAACACCATAATTATATACAATATATCATATAAATTCTTTAATAGGTAACAAAAATGCAAATAACCATATATACTAGACCAATTTAATATTACAAATGAATGCAATCGTGGCAACAATGGCTTTCTGCACTAGACTACAATTTCATATTATAGCTGCATGCAATCAAGGAGAGAGACGGCATCTTTGCCGTGGCGAAGTCATCCAAATTATCTTTTGACTGTACTATGGGCTCCTACTCTATAAACGTAAGATCCATTTACCCTACCTGGAGCTTTGATGCAATTGCTGCCTGACTCCCAGTCACACAGACAGGTAAGGCAACCTGTAGAGATTCACAGGTCAGTCTTGCTTGCTCCTCAGCACTTCTTCTCACTCTTAGTGATCTGATCAACAAAGGAGGATAGGTATTTTGTAAGTGCAATGCGGAGAAAGCACAGAATGAACATCGAGAAATCACAAAATGGCATTAGACAATAAAGTTGTTACATGCACACAGCTGTACGCATATCTGATGCTTGGTCATATTATTGAACAAAATTACCATGCATCGATTGTTACACACGTTTGCAAATAGAATGTGACATTCTATTCATTTTTGCAACATAATCTTACAAGCGACATTAAATTAAAAATCCATACCTGTTTAGTGCAGTACCATCCCATACATTAAGCATGGTCAGTGTATCAGGATGTACTGCATTTACTGTTACAATCTGAAATGTGTATTATATCTCATAACTTAATCAGCATCACATAACAAATCAACAATAGATAGCATAAACTAATACATGAAATATTTCCAGGTGTTTATAATATATTTACGTGAATTTATTCATAGGTATAGTGAAGGTAAAGTTCTTACTTTAAATTGAGCAATTTAGCTATGAAATTCTACACGAAGGGAAACGACGACCAAATGGAATAGTAATAGATTACCTGGCAATAAACATCACTGTAGGAATTTAGCTTTATGTCCGAGATGAGAGACTTTTTGGTTGTCACAGAAGAAAATGACTTGGTTGACTTAAATAACTCTCTGTAGTGTCTCAGACGCTTTCTGTCCAACTCAATGAAACTATAAAGTGAAACAATATGAACATCTTTATTATGAATCCCACAACTGACTTGTCACCACATATCTGCAGAAGCGAGTTCAAAACACTTGCCAACGCTCCTAATTCCATGTCAGTGATGCTATATCTATGTGGATTGTGTGAAAGCATATAGACACAGATGGGAACAGCAATTGCTACACTGGTTGTTACCTGTACAAAAGATCTGCACTGCCTGTCCTTGGTTGCTCACTACTGGCTGGATCTTCGTCAAACACCAGAGCCACCGTAGCAGCAGTTGACCCCAACTGCAGTTTGCCATTGAACAAGTTCACCTGCAAACAGATACATGGTTGTTCTTTGTGATGTTAAAGATCTCAGAGATGCAGTGGTCATACTTTTTAGATTTGCCATTATATATCAGTAATATTTCATCTCTATCTGTTCTACATGTGATGTGGAATTTCTCTATACAGGTAGAGGCACATGCACCCCCTTTTCATTTTATGGAATGGTTTTAGATATGTATGAATTATTAATTGAACTTATTTGTGGAAACTTTGTATCAGCTGGCTGGACAAAGATTGCTTGAACTGCAACCAAGTTAGTTGAAAGCCAAGATGACACGATCTCGTTGGATTTTAAGAAGCAACCACAATATTCTGACGCACTCTATGTGTGAAATGTAGTTCTTCTCTTATCATGATGATTTGAATATACTAGGTGACGACAGTGCTGACGAGTGCAAACAACTGCAGCACTACTTATGGGAACAAAGGCTCAGGTTATAGCCTGAGGACAACTGTGAACAGGCTCCAACTAAACCTTGGTTTGAGGTTACATCGCAGGGGTGGCAAACTACGGCACTCAATCTTTGTTACTTTTGCGTGTAGCAGAAGCATGATGTCTCCAATGCGGTTGATCTGTGGCAGCAGCTGCTTCAAGGGAGCGAACATGTGGCAGTGTACTGCGTCTCCATCCTCTTCACCCGTGGAACGATCCACCAGTCCAAAGTGCAACAGCCAATCTGGAAGACGTGAAATTCTAAATGTAGAGGATCAGTGTTCTCATCTGGCAAAATGCACATAAGAGGCAGAAACTGAGAAAAGAAATCAATATTCCTGAGAAACGTCTATTGTCTAGGAATTGGAGGACAAATCGAGATAAATATCCAACTAATATAAGATACTGTACTATCAATTTACCTGATCCCCTTGTTCTTCTTGGCTCATTTAGGAACTTGACAATTCCCCACACACTAGCTATCGAACCAACTGCCAGATCTTTGATCAAGGTGGTGTTGTTGCATCGTTTCTGAAATATATACATATATCTTTTCGGTAAGGAGATAACCATTATTTAACTGACTGGTCCTATACTTTATCAGATATGACATGCTTTCTGCTGTTACTGCTGCTACTACTACATAAAAAAATCACTATATTTGTGAAAGAGGGTTGTGTGTGTTGGTTTCTGATAGGTTTACACACTTTAAACACCTAGAGTTTAACAAGACATCAACTATAAATTGAGTTTAGAGAGTGATAGTTACACATCTTAATACATATACACATATCAAATTACATATAGTGTCAACGAAGTCTCTGCATATAATTTACATAACAAAGTAGGCAGCCAGTTCCGAACTCAAGTTCTCAGTTAAAAATACCAAATTTCTATTTAAAAACACACGAGGCTATAAAGAACAGAGAACCATAATTAATAAGGATATGCACCTTTTCAGACATGACACCAGCTGTAACATCCATCACTGGTGGTGAACCAATTAACCATATTGGATTGCTTGACTGCTCTGTAATGGTACTGACTCTACTACTAACAGATGACTCTCTCAATGCAGACTCCACTCTATTAGGCATTACTTCGCTCAAGTCTCTATTAACCTCCAAACTGTCACTTAAGTCTCTAATAGCCATCACGTTGTCGCTCAAGTCTTTACTGTCTTCCCAGAAGCTGCTTTTCAAGATATCTGGAGTTACAGTACCAACTGTTTGATTAGTATTAGTGCCTTCTTGCTGAGAGATAGAAATCTCCCCACTAGGTACACTATTTCGTTCTCCCAAATTCTGAGATATCGGCAACGTGGCCAAAATCTTTTGTATGGCAGTGGAACCTCTTATTTTATTACGTTCATCATCTTCCTTGGCTGGCTTTGTGAAAACAGTACCTCCAGTTTGTTCATGCCCTTTACTCTTGCTCTGGCCTATTGAGCTGAAATCTAACTTTCGCTTCTGGAATCTACCACCCGTACAGCTTGCCCCACTGGCTATTGTTGTGTTAGAATTGTTTGCACTGGTACTCTCTTGAGGTGTTGATGCTTCCATTGGGGTGGGAGTCTCCATAACTTTCAAATCCATGGTAGCTGCATTGCCTGTGAGCCATTTGTGGCGTGTGTCCACCTGTAATTGATAACATAGGCAGTTAAGAAGAACACTGGCACCCTTCACTCGCATGCTCATTAATTTCAACATATTATTTAATCAGTTAAACATCACAATCAATATCCCTGCACAATATTAATGCAAATGCTTTGCAATAGAAAAATTTTCAGGGCTGCTAATTGCAAATACATGCTGGAAGTCTCAACATATAACTATGGCGTTATTTTCTCAAACAGGCATATATATGTGCTTTACTGACTTACAAAGAAGTAGCAATCCGGACGTGGTCGTGAGCTGACTGCGGGAACAAAGTCCAATTTCCATTGATTAACACCCATGTCCTGATGATGCTCGCATTGTCTTGTCATTGCATGGCATACAACAACGGTGTCCTAGATTAACACAAACAGTTCTCAAAATAACTGGTAACTCGGTCATCCAAAACAATTTTATATTTATTAAAAGTAAAAAGAGTTGAAAAACATTACGAGTTCGTCTGTTACAGTAAAAATCGGCCGCTGTTTGACAGTAGTTGTCTGCAGTTTACTCGAGCTGTACCAAATCATGACTGCATTTAGCAAAAATATTTAACATAGTCCCTACATAAATGCTAATACTATTTACGTATTTATAAATGTAATGGTAGGCAAAAGATTTCAGTTATTTTTGTTTGATGGTCAATGACATTAACCTTTTTATGATTGGGTTGTTACCAATACAATTAGTTGTGATTCCTCATTGTGAGCATTGACAATGATGAAATGTTTTTGACGCTTTACTTACTCATATCGTATAACTATTGGTTTATGACTGATAAAGTAAATCAACACTTAAGCAGTAACCATTAACCAACTCACCCAGAGCTGTGTGACCCGGTCAACCCACACAGCCACGTTTCCACTGAAATCAATCAACACTACCATGTCTTTTGGAACCTTTCCTCGGCTTCCCCTAGCTGTCTGCGGACTTTGCTGCTTCTGCGTTTTACACACTTTATCTACACGGAAAAATACAAAATCATCGCTAGCTCTACCACCGATCTTAGCTTATCATACAAGGCTAGTAAGGTCTACCAAAGATATAAGTGTTATGTTACTTACTAGCTGTATGATGTAACACAGAACAAGACTGGTAAAATTGATAGGACATTACGTGAACAAGTCTATAGTAAGCTGAAGGACAACATACCATCTGTAATTTTTAAGCTGATCCGGTTTTCGCCAACAGAAGAAGTCAAAGAACCTTTCCAAGAAATTTTTCCCTGTAATAAAAGCGTATCATCACTTGTCTAACTCTAGATACAGGTTCCAACTCAGGATAAGAGGCACCTTTCAGTTGGCTCTGTTATTTGGATTTGGAAGCTGTTGCACTAAATCTTAATCTATGACTCCAACAAGCACTATTAAATTAGTGTGTGTTAATGTCTTATCAAACTGTATTCGGTTTTAATTGGATATTCCTACCTTCTCCGTACTACAACACATTGTAATACACACATACACATGCATGCATGCATGCACGCACGCACGCACGCACGCATGCTCTCTCTCTCTCTCTGATACACACACACACGCGCACACTTTCTTTCTCACTTACTGTAATTGGGTTTTGATTGGATATATCCTCAACTCCATAGACATTTAGCAATTGTGTTACGCATCATTCTTGTTTACTAATGGCGTTGGCGTTAGTAATGGCAGGAGAGGCATCACAAGAAATGTAAAATGAGCAATTTTGTAGCTCATCTGGCACAGTCAGATGCAGCTTGTAGAATTTGGAAAAATGTCCGTCTGTCTGTCAACAACATTGGCACAATTCTGAATAGCCATCAATGTACGATCTTGAAATTTTATACATGAGGGCGGGGGGTCGGAAATGACATTGGGATGGCACAATGAATGACTCTTCGCAAGAGTGGAAAGTATATGTAATGGTCCTTTCAATTAAGTCATGAAAATTGTAGGTCCCCACTGGAGCAAGTTTTTGTCACTCGGTCATCTAGACCATATCTCTCAAAACGTTTTAAATCTGTCCTTTGATCCACTGCCCTTTGACCTGTGACCTCCAATTTTGCCAGTATGATTGTTTCTATTACCCTGACTATATACCAAATATCAAATGTATAGGTCAAGATGTTTACATGTGTGCCGCAATTCTGCATCTTTACAATGCCCGTCCCATACCACAAGTTAAGGGAAGAGTATTCTTCCTCCTGTCACAACTTGTGACATTTGATCATTGACCCCAGGTTGAACTTTCCAATGGTATTTTATATTGACATCCTACATCTCAAGATTCAACACTGTATGTCGATGCATTTAGATTTGGACACATATTACTGACAGATGCTCATGCCCCTCTCCAACCTCCATCTGACTGTGCCAAGTAAGCTAAAACAATGCTAACTAATGACATGGTGCTACAGCGACATTTTAGTCTGCAGCACGTACAAACTGGGTTCGTTTCACTGACCTAGCAACAGTATTGAAGGGGGTACGAGTACCTCCCTCAGGCAGATACGCCAATTACAATTAGGCTTGGTGATACTCCTTTTTAGTTATTTTTTATGAACTGCTAACTGCTAACACTATAATATCAATGGTGAAAAATAGTACATTAATTTCCTCTATATAGGGAAGAAGAAATAGTGTTAATTCTGCTTAAGTCGAAACAGACTGGAATCTAGTCAACCCAAGGCTGCAAGATAGGTCTCAAAAACTACAATGTCAGTTTTGAAATCATTCTCACTGATCTCAACTGGCCCATGCAGTTTTCGTGCACGTTTTCACTATACTATTATAAAATATATTATATAACGTTAAAATTGCATTGGTATCGCATCTTGCTGATGAAATCACCTCGGCGTATTCGGTGTCGCTAAGCCATTTGAATTATCGATCTACTAATCTGATCGATGTGGTACTCCATCTTCATTATATTACTGTTACTGACTGGTAGTGTTAGTGTTACTGTGTTAGTCATTACTCTGCTGTTACTACTGTTGTTACTGTGCCTCCTAGCCACAAGTTCCCATCTCGCTTAACTGTTAACACTACGTGGCGAGAGGGGTCCTTACGTCCTTAGAGGTCCCTACGTCCTCCGTCGTGTAACAGTCGGAGAGCCTGGTCGGTTTACTGTGCCTCCCTACTAGTTGTCACTGTGTTAGTGTTACTCTGTTAGTGTTACCCTGTTAGTGTTAGTGTTACTCTGTTACTGTTACTGTTAGTGTTGCTGAGAGGGTCTATGTCCTCCAGGGTACTGCCGGAACGTACCCTGGGTACGGTCCGGTAAACCGGAACGTACCCTGGTACCAGAGCATATAAATCAACGTGATTTATATGCTCTGCTGGTAGTATACTATCTAATATGCCGGACCGTACCTCGCCTACTCCACTAACGAGTCTAGGGAGTCGCCTACGCCTACTCCCTAACCATATCAGATAGTAACCAGGGTACGTTCCGGTATACTGGACCGTACCCAGGGTACGTTCCGGCAGTACCCTGGGGGACATAGACCCTATGAGTATGAGTGTTAGTGTTAGGGTACCATGTCAGTGTTAGGGTACCATGTCAGTGTTAGTGTTACCCTGTGTTACTGTTAGTGTTAACCTGTGTTCTGTTAGTGTTACCCTGTGTTACTGTTAGTGTTACCCTGTGTTCTGTTAGTGTTACCCTGTGTTACTGTTAGTGTTACCCTGTGTTCTGTTAGTGTTACCCTGTGTTACTGTTGGAAGTGACCCTGTGTTCTGTTAGTGTTACCCTGTGTTACTGTTAGTGTTACCCTGTGTTCTGTTAGTGTTACCCTGTGTT
>NW_014577167.1:173480-180860 GCF_000485595.1 Priapulus caudatus
AGATAAAAATGTAATTGAACATCGATTTATAATAAATCATGTTGTTTCTTTCACTCGAGCACCATTTGAGTGTCGCCTGCATATATTCTACTGTTGTTAGCAGTCAGCTGGTAAGCTGCGGACCCTAACTCGCCGTTGGTCGGCGCTGGTGTCGCGCGTGGGACATCGAAACTGTATGGCAAGCATAGCGGCTGTCCCATCTTATTGTATATGATCTTTGGCCATATTGAGTTCGCCACACGGCCGTCGTGCGTATAGCCATATTGAATCTTATCCACACGGCCGCCGTGCGTATAGTTTCGGCCGTTACTCACTGTTAGTGTTAGTGTTAGACTCTGAAAAGTTAGCAAGTACAATTATGAGTACAATATAACACAAAGCTCACAATGTTGTCATAATTATAACTGTAGAACCACATTCACTAAACAGTAAACTACTGACTAGTACAACTACTGAGTAACACATCATAATTGTTACCTTAATATAGCGTTTGGAAAGGCTGCGTTTTAAATCTTTTATTGTGGTATGCAAAGCTCCTTTTGGGATTAACTGTTCAAGTGTCTCAGATCCAACACCATTAATAATATACTCAGTTATATCAGCTGCCGATTTCACCACGACTCGTACAATTTCCATTATTGTAACCAAGCGATTACAAATAATACAATGAATATAAACTAAAAATCACAATTTTTTGATTAGTGCCAAAACATTAGTGCCAATTGTTTCTACTTCAGTGCCCTCTGGTAGTGAAACCACAGCCTACGGTAGATGTTCACTTGTGTGTCGCGAACGAAGATAGGTATTTTAGTTCTTGGTAATCTACTGCCACTGGTAATTAATATTTATGGAATGCCTTATAACCTTTGACAATCAAAAGAAGTTTTGTCATTTTGTGTGTGGACGAAGCACTATATTCTGTTGCCAATAATCGAGCTGTTATATGCAGGAAGCGGCCCGTGTTCGTGATATTTACACCTTACAACTACAACTTAGTGATGACGATTTCCAGTTTCCAGCTTGTCTTGGTTGGCGTTTCCGACGCAATGACACCCTTTGAATATTAATCTCATCTATTTTACCTAGTTTTAATATAACAATATAACGACGAGCAAATATATTTAACAGTAAATATAGAAGAAAAACAGTGTATTATTGATGCATTGCTATATATAAATTATGTAACCTTGACTAGGCACTGACACTGTCAACTTCAAGTCAAGTGCTTGAGCCGAAAGGCTGGCCGTTGGCCCATAGGCATAGGCACTTAGAACGTTTCAATAACAAATTGATGGTAAATAAACACGAAATGTATTTACTACCAAAGTCTTAATGTTTCTCTACTATAATGCGCCGACTATTACCAATAATAACCTCCAAAAAACGTTCAAATGCTCCTCTGCAACACAAAAGTACATCGCGCGCCTGCTGCTGTGTACAATAAACATACTTGTAGAGTTATTTGTTTTGTTAATTTTGTTGTCTGTGCACAGCGGCGTGCATGTGGTGTACTTATTTGGTGCAGGGGTAGCCCGACCAGGCTGTGCGACGGATTGTCTATACAGCCTGACACCCTTCCATACAAAAAACCTATCACCTCTGCAGATCGAGATGAATAACTCTGTATATCTCAAATAAAACTATTCCATTACCACCTTTGACTTGCCTTGTTTAAAATATGAACGTTAACTCACAGTTGTCCTGCTTCTAAACTAGAATGTATCTCTTAATTCACGGTATAATCTGCTAATTCTCACAGCATATCAACTTTCAAATCAGCTTTAACCGCCATGTTTAGCAAGGCACGGAAAACCCGAAACGGAATAGACTCGCTAGAAAATACTACAGAAATAGTACGATGGCTCTCAAGGCAATTACACACCAAAGCAAGTGAAACGATGTTCAGAAATGTGTGGGCCATTTGTAAAAAACCTTAGATGACATGTTCTCGGATGTAGGGGTGGTTTACATGACGACCGCAGATCGTTTAATTTCCTTTGTTCGATCCATTGCGGATTTTAGTCACAGTCGGAATGATAGCAAACATGGTGGCAAATTCATAAATTTGGTTGCATTCGTCTCAAAAAGTTGCTGTAACCCCGTAAGTACCCAGCGCATCGTAGCGCACTGATGGTTACAAGAAGGTGGACGTTTACTGATTCATTTGGTATATCACATGTGTGGTGTTCTTTGGCGATACTTGGAATATAAGGCAACTACGTGTTTAGCTGCAGCCACGGTTTGAAACGGTATCCTAACCCTAGCGATACCGTTTCTTGGAGCTAGTGCAGGGGATCATTTGAACAGCATTTACAGCAAATTATCAGTAGTAATACTTAATACTAGGTGAAAGAGAATAGAGAAACATTAAGACCTTGGTAGTAAATAGATTTCGTGTTTATTTACCATCAATTTATTATTGAAACTTGTCTGTGCTACTCATTGTGTAGCTGGCAACCATGTAAAGGTGAAGAGTAGGTTCATTAGTGTTATTGTCTGACACTAATTTCGTGTTGTAGGATGGTCAAGTACTCGAGTTATTGTTAGAAACAGCATCTACTGAGAGCCTCACACTACGCTTTTGCTAATCATTGTTGGGAGCTTCCTGTTTCGTCTTATTACGCCCTTTGGTTTCCCTGTCCCATCTGTATAAACTTGTGGTGCTTGACAGGTGTCATTGATAAAAAATGTGCCGGATTAAGCCAGAAATCTAGACCAACAACTACGTTGCATTTTAAATGGGGCAAGTTTTTTTCCTTAAATTTTAACAATTGGCATCTTTTGGTATTTAGAAGATTCCCTACTTTCCCTCAAAAATTAGTTAACTTGTTTTATAGTGACTTTTGCAGGAACATGAATCCTGATTGTTTGCTGCTAATGTGAGTTAATACACAATCAACATGGAAAAAAGTAATTAAACGATACTACAGACCAAATAGATACCTAGAACATAATTCACCTAGGCTGCACACATTAATTTCCCAATTACATAAAAGGAACACAACCAATTAGTGGTTTGATAAGTATTTAAAGTAACCAGTATGCATATTCATAACATTCAACCCTGCTGAAAGAGAGCGAATTTACATAATTTTGACCCAAGTGATTCTAAACGCAGGGATCTAAAATAGATGACTACTGGGAAAAAATTACTGTAATTTTCGTACATGCCGTTAAATGTTAATGTTGACAGTTATTGCTAATGTTAATATACCAAGTGTTTTGTTATTGAGAGAGTTTACTCACTTAGCACTAGTGATAAAAGTGTTTATGTTATCCATATAGTTTATATATATATTTGTTAATTGTATTACTACATTTCTGCCTGTCTTTTGGTGAGACATTTCAGCATTACCAGTGGGATCCATTGTCAGCCATGAACAGCATTGCAAATCTGCAACAGCTGTGTCGTCAGCCAGCCTGTATGGTACGTCAGTCGAATAAAACAAACTTAATGTTGTTCATGTAATATCATATGACTTCACTGAAATTTTTATTACAATAATTAAATGGATATAGCCATTACACAGGCTTCTTAAGAATTGGAACAACGACAATGATCATGTTTTTCAGAGCTAGCTGTTTGATGTAGGTACCAGTATCCATACTTCAAGATGAACTTGTGATCATGGGATTTACTTAGTGTTAGGAGAGTCGAGCCCTGTTGCTATATATGCAAATATTTCGTGTTAAATTTGGATGGTGAAACGAGTAAAGAGACTGGATATTGATTCCAGGTGATGGCGACAAGACACATGGCTTCTCTTAAGATGTTTAGCAACAAGTCTCTGACTGATGAAGACAGGATCTTCACGAACCTGTATGGCAAGCATGACTGGAAGCTAAAGGGAGCCCTGAGCCGTGGAGACTGGTACAAAACAAAGGAGATCATACTGAAGGTAAGTTCTAGTTGTTAGCTCATCTGACATAGTCAGATGCAGCTTGTAGAATCACATGAGCGTGCGTCCGTGCATCCGTCCAGCCGTGCGTCCGTCAACAGTTGGGCACAAATCTAAACGGCTCAACGTACGGTCACGATATTTGGGACGTGGGGGGGTAATCCGAAAACGAGTTGGGATGTCGAGGCTGGGGGGTCAAAGGTCAAGAGGGGTAAAAGAAGGGGGAACATTCCCTCCTTAACTTAAGGTATAGGGAGGAAATGCAGAATTGCGGCACAAATCTAAACGGCTCGACCTAGGCTCGTGATAGTCGGTGTATAGCATCATGGTAGGAAAAGCCATCACTGTGCCGAAATTGGAGGTCACAGGTCAAAGGTCAATGGGGCACAGGGCAGATTTTAGACATTTTCTGAGGACATGGTCTGACAGAGCGATTGGAAAACTTTTTTGTTTCAGCGGTGACCTACCATTTTTATGGCTTTATTGAAAGGACCATAAAATGTACTTTCTGCTGACATGCGAAGAATAAGTGTTGGATAACCTTTTGACCCTCAAGAGGAAGGTTAAACATGGATTTGTTGACTGTTAACAAAGGACTGAACTGCTTTTGCTATTGTGGATGTGAGGCTACAGTTGCACAGTTCAATTGCAAAGGCAAATGTTTGTTGAACAAGGTTTACACTCCTTAAATCATATTATTTTCTAAAGCAGTCTGTATTAGCACCCTGAGTAGCACCCTGTATTAGCACACTGTAATGAACCCTGAATGCTCGCGTGGGTAGGCAAAAACATGGGGGCAGCCCATTAGTGATTACGCACGCATGGGGGTGAACTGGCACTATTCTAATCATAATTATTGCCTGGCAACCTGCAATTCAGATCTGTTAACTCACAGCTCAGCGAAATTCTCGCCTGCCTGAATATACTTGGATTTCAGCAACTCAATGGAGTGAGGTTATCACGCACGAAGGGTGATGCCATCTTTGATTATTGATGACACTTGCATGCGCCATCTCGCAGCAACTGCTTTTGCTATTAGAGCCCCCTCCACCCGCCTCTTCCCCCCACTCTTCCCCCACCACCACCACTGCGCTCGCGCTCGACGCATATCCATGATAACATGTTAATATAGCGAAGTCATTAAAGTTACACAGGCTGTATATCTTTATTACTGTACTACCGGTATTGCAAAGCCTAGCTATCATAGATTTTAGATCTGTATTAGTAGTATCCTAGATATATGCGCGAACGCGGTGGCGGGAGGGCGCACTTGATTCGGTTGCCAGTGAGTTCATCAGAAGAATACCCGGCTACAGTACACGTCAGTTGAGCGCTGTCGCTCTGCGGCACTTGTTTGTCAGATGTTTTGCACTGTGTGAAACGACTTTTCACAGTTGTTTAGAACATTCTGTTCAAATTAAAATTGTGGTTTCAAGCATCTTTAAGTGTCATGCACTGAAGATATTATGTATTGCAAATTGTGGTGTAACATATGATTTACAGATGTTGCATGAATTAGTCAGCAGAGCTAGACTAGGGGTTGTTTTAGTGGTCGTCTATGTAGACAGAGCCTCGCGCATCTTGTGCGGCTAGATTGATGTTATAGGGAGAATTGTAAACATGTTTTAGGTCGGGCGTTTCTAGGGTCATTGTGAAATGGAGGTAGGACTCGGTCTGGGAGAACGGGTGACATGTGCGCTCAGGATGTAGGGGTTTTGGGGTTAATATACATAGGAGGTTAGGAGAGATGTAGGGGGGAGGAATCTGGTTGTGGTTGCGAGAGAAAGCGCACGCGCTTACGCGCGTGTGCGCGTTGCTTTCATGGTTCGCACAGTCCTTGAAAAGTCCTTGAATTTGAGGGGAGTCCTTGAAAAGTACTTGAATTTGAGGGGAGTCCTTGAAAAGTACTTGAATTTAGTAAATGTTGATTTTGTGCTTGAAAAGTGATTGCATTTCATGAAAATGTCCTTGAATTTTTAGAAAGAATCCTTGCCTGTAATAAAACGAAATTTTCTACCATCAATAATGTGCAAACCTCAATAAAAATTGCGTTAAATGAGCTTAAAAAGCTATAGACACGATAGACAGTTAAATGATGATCACAAATTACAGTAAGTCAGTAAAATCAGTCAGTAAGTCAAGGTATGTTGTAGAAGTGACAGTGTTTAGAAGGGTTTATTAATGTGATCCAGGTAAGTTTTAGAGGTGACATGCAGTGATTAAGAATGGGGTTATTAAATTAATCCAGGTATGTTGTATGAATTCCGATAAAATGTCTGATAAAATGTCCTTGAAAAGTTCTTGGAAAAAATTTCAGTCCTGTATGAACCATGGCTTTGTTTCTGTGTACAAGGAGATGTGACGTGAGCAGATATTAGGGTCAGTGACGTTAGCTCCCAGTTCCCAGTTCCCATGTACGTGTTGAATGTGACAATATGGTAATAGCAAATAGCTAAAAAAAAAAGATAACTTGACTTTGCGTTGCGTTTGGGGCAGAAAGGTGTTTCCACCAATCCACCGGGCTAGAAAGAATGAAAAACAATCTCTACTATTTGCGAAGTGTTCTAGCACTACTTGATCCTCATGTACACGTGGGTCCACACTTTATTTGTGGTGGCTCTAAGGATTTCTGTGGGTGCAAAACCTATTTGTTGTGGCTACAATTGTTGTTGGCTCACAGTCTATTTCTCTCGAAATGCAACATTGAATTGGGAACTGGTAACTACTAAACTAGGCAAAATAGTTACTAGTTACTTATGCTGAAGGGGTCGTTGTCGTATCAGGTACTACAGATATGTACCCGAGGTACGTATATGCATACACAAGTGTAGTGTCACCAGAACTGTTATCTCTCTCAGGCAATATATGTAATATTATGTACGGCCCTGTGTGTTCAGATAAAGACGGTACGCTGCCGCTCGAGATGGAGATCCGGAATGGACAGACGTCAGTGGAAGGAGGAGTGGGGGCAGGAGAGGAGGAGGAGGATGGAGGCGGAGGAGCCGGGACGGAGGACGGAGCGGAGCCCGGTGAATGGAGATCGAATGAAGACGGTCATCGGAGGAGGAGAGTAGGGGCAGGAGGAAGAGAGGGGAGAAAGGTGAATGGAGTAGGGGGGAGGAGCGAGAAAGGAGGAGGGAGAGAGGAGGAGCAGAGAAGTGATGGAGGATCGATGAAGAAGTCATGGAGGCGAGGAGGGGGCGGAGGAAGGAGGAGAGGAGGAGAGAAGGTGATGGTGAGGGAGGAGGAGGACGCGGAGAGGAGGGAGAAGGTGATGCACGGCGAGGAGGAGGAGGAGGGGAGAGGTGTTGGAGTAGGTGAGTAGGTTGGACCCGCAGGAGGAGGAGGAGGTAGGAGACGGAGGGGAGACGGTGTTGGAGTAAGGGGAGGCAGCGGGGAAGAGGAGTAGGAGGCACGTCGTGCGGCAGAGAGGGCAGAATGGGTTGGAGTAGCGCGGAGAAGGAGGAGGAGGCAGAGAGGA
>NW_014577167.1:180870-185566 GCF_000485595.1 Priapulus caudatus
TTCGAATAAGGAACTGGGAACTAGGAGCTAACTTCCCTGAGCTCAATATAAACCACTTACGTCTGACAGGAAATGCAGAGAAATAGACTGTGGTACAACAAAAATTGTAGCCACAACAAATAGGTTTTGCACCCACAGAAATCCTTATAGCCACCACAAATAGAGTGTGGACCCACGTATACATGAAGATCAAGTAGTGCTCGAACACTTTGCAAATAGTAGAGATTGTTTTTCATTGTTTCTAGCCCGGTGGATTGGTGGAAACACCTTTCTGCCCCAAATGCAACGCAAAGTCAAGTTATCTTCTTTTTTTTAGCTATTTGCTATTACCATATTGTCACATTCAACACGTACATGGGAACTGGGAACTGGGAGCTAACTTCACTGACCCCAGATATTAAAGTTTATGCAGTTAAAGACACAAGTTTGGATTTCTACTTCATCATTTGTACATGAACTCATAATTCAACGTTACAGTGGTTAAACATTGCGCGTACTAGGCACATGCTCGAGCAACTAACCCAATTCAAATCCGGCAGAATGCCATTCAAATTATAATTTCGCTTCTGTGACGTGTCTTAAACCGAAGATGTATCACAACTCGTGGTTCTGCGCATCACATATCAGGCATTGATTAAAAATTGTGCTTCTGATCTCAGGGCAAGGACTGGATTCTGAAGGAAGTGTCGCAGTCGGGTCTCCGCGGCCGCGGGGGCGCCGGCTTCCCCACCGGCATGAAGTGGGGCTTCATGAACAAGCCGGACACGCGGCCCAAGTACCTCGTCGTCAACGCCGACGAGGGCGAGCCGGGCACGTGCAAAGACCGCGACATCATGCGGCACGACCCGCACAAGCTCATCGAGGGCTGCCTCGTCGCCGGCCACTCGATGGGCGCGCGCGCCGCCTACATCTACATCCGCGGCGAGTTCTACAACGAGGCCGTCAGCCTGCAGGTGGCCATCGACGAGGCGTACAAGGCTGGCCTCGTCGGCAAGAACGCGTGCGGCTCCGGCTACGACTTTGAAGTCTACATCCACCGCGGCGCCGGCGCGTACATCTGTGGCGAGGAGACGGCGCTCATCGAGTCGATCGAGGGCAAGCAGGGCAAGCCGCGACTGAAGCCGCCGTTCCCAGCCGACGTCGGCGTCTTTGGCTGCCCGACGACGGTCGCCAACGTGGAGACGGTCGCCGTGGCGCCGACGATCTGCCGCCGCGGCGCCGCGTGGTTCGCGTCGTTTGGCCGCGAGCGCAACACGGGCACGAAGCTGTACAACATCTCGGGGCACGTGAACGCGCCGTGCACGGTCGAGGAGAGCATGTCGATCCCGCTGCGGGAGCTCATCGACAAGCACGCGGGCGGCGTGCGCGGAGGCTGGGACAACCTGCTCGGTGTCATCCCCGGCGGCTCGTCGACGCCGCTCATCCCCAAGCACGTCTGCGACGACGTCATGATGGATTTTGACGCGCTCGTCGAGGCGCAGACGGCGCTCGGAACTGCCGCCGTCATCGTCATGGACAAGTCGGCCGACATCATTCGCTGCATCGCGCGCCTCATGCAGTTCTACAAGCACGAGAGCTGCGGCCAGTGCACGCCGTGCCGCGAGGGCGTCGACTGGCTCGATAAGATCATGTGGCGCTTCGTCGACGGCCGCGCCCAGGTCGGCGAGATCGACATGATCTGGGAACTGAGTAAGCAGATTGAGGGGCACACGATCTGCGCGCTGGGCGACGGCGCCGCGTGGCCCGTGCAGGGCCTCGTGCGCCACTACCGGCCCGAGCTTGAGGCAAGGATCAGGGCGCACGAGGAGACGAAAGCCAAAGCCACGTCGAGCTAAACAAGTTTGCCCTCCCCTGCCGATCTTATTCGTTTGCCGAGTTGTTAAAGAACGCATATATGTACCGCTGTAGGTGTGTGGGTAGTTGCTGGTGCAGTCACGAGATCTGGATGTGGAATATTGGTCGTTGCATGGTTACACGCTGCCAACGTCATGCCAGTGTTCATGGATTTGCAGATGCGTTAGTGAAAAGCTCGCATTGTTATAAATGTTATAAATGTTCCCTTATCACTTTAGATTTGAGGTGAACCTAATAATATACCATCGCAGCTAGCTTCTATTATAAGAATGATGTCCAGACAGTAAAAAGTTTTACCGATTATGCATGGTTTAACTTTTCAATTGGCAGTAATTTTTCTGGCACGCTCACTAACATTTCCCAAATATTTATGTATAGAATATTCCCGTGATTTACCAAGATAGCTTTGTTGAAAATTAAACATTTACAAAGTAATTTTCAGTTTACTGTTTTCTCTTGTACACATTTTAGTTATACATAAAACAATAGTGTATTAATAAATAATTTAAGCAATCATAATCAAATATTACTACGCATCGATTCAGTTTGACAAACAGACAAAAGATGACAATGTAAACATAATCCTAATAAATACAAATTAAATCTATTACACATTCTAGAGACGATGCAATGTAAAAACAGTTTAAAAAAATGGCAAATAAAAAAGCCTATATACATATTCTTGTGATTCACAGAGATCCACTTCGTAGACACGTTGCATTACGACATGCTCTTGGACATTGTTCTTCATGCTGCTCAGGTATTGACCGAGTATTAGCCAGTGGTCAGATGAAGTCCTTCAGGCTTTTGAGGAATGGACGCGCGTTGGCTGGCGGTCGTCTTGTCGCAGGCATCGGCATCAAACCAGGACGTGCTGCTGCCACTCTTCCTGATGCAGCTCCTCTACCAGGCTGCTGCTTTGACAGCCACCCACCTGACCGCTCGCCACTGCAAGGAACGACATCCAGATAACTTACACAATGCGAAGTATTTGTTGAATAAGAGTCGAATGCAAACTACGTACTATTAGATCTTGCATAAAACTGGACCACTAGAAAGCAATTAGCAGCATTATAGTATGCTGACAGTGAGCAAGTTGACCACTGTTGACAGTAAGTTTAAACCACATCTTGCAAAATGAGTGAGAATTGTTCTAGAGTTTCGTTATCATTTTTGTAAACTTATTTGAAATGAAATGTATTTACTTTACGGGTGTGTGGTTTGCGCTTCCTCCTCGACGTTTGTTGTACTTTGTCTTATTGCCCTGCTCCGTGGAAGTCGCTGCCTTTTGTCGCTTGGCTTTCCTGAAACCTCCACCACCACCTCGCCGCTTCCTTTTAGTGCCACCACCTCTTCCCTGCCGCCCGCCTCCCGTGAACACACTCGAGTGCTCGGGTGGGCCATCAAAGTAGGGAGAAGCAAAGTCGTTGGGTGCAAACGTGTCATCACCGGTGCCCGCCGTGAAGTCATCATCAAGAACTGAAACATATTATTTTCTTGTCCATAATTCTGTTTAATTCGATTATATATGCCACACCGACAGATATAACACAAAGGTATAGCATGCAAGAGTACAGTTACTGAACGACTGGATTCATACCATTAGACGGTGTAGATACAACTATTGTAAGCAATATGACATGTATGAACGTTGACCCTGTCTCTCTCCCTCACTAATGTCCTCCCACTTATTTTCCAATTTTCGCCTCTTGCCTTCAGCTCCCACTTTGACTGCTATCCACTTCTCTTGCTTTTTCTAACGTGTTTCATGATAATGTACATACGTGTCAGCTTGGCCATATACTGCAGTGTGATCTCGAGGAATCGGTAACCGTAGCGACGGTAATTGGTATCCGTGACACCAGTAACCTCCTTCATCTCCTCCTCTGCGGCTGGAAGACGCTGTGACATCTCCTTCAGAGTATCCGGACTTGTAAAAAAGAACCACGTGCACATTGATAATCTACTGTTCTATTTGGGTTGGTACATTGAAATTCTGTGACAGCGGGATATCTTGATTTTTTTATGAGAGCATTTACAGTAAATCACATAGCAGAGGTCTAGCAAGGAAGGCATGTGAATTCAATCAGAGTATTATTTTATGTGGTCTAGCGCATGAATCCGAACATGGGTACAATCCATACAGGCATGTTTTCACTGAAACTCCTACTATGACAAATCAAATGAATATAACTAGGTAATTAATTTGTTTGTAAAAGCTTTTTAACTTTGTTTAAGCCACAATCTCAGATTTAATCATTACTAAAAAAAATATAGCCAAATATCAGAATTTACGTTGATCGAAGGCGCTACGTACTTATAGATGTTCTTCCAGTTCATTGACAGCTCGAGAGCTATGTTTCTGGCACAAACCACCAGCTCATTGTAACAATCATTGTGTAATTCAGCTTTGGCTTTGTCGGCTGCAGTAGACGGCGCTGCCTCTGCCGTGACTGCATTCTTTTTAGTGCCTTTCACATGAAACATTACCTGCACAAAAGAAATATGAACACACACACATACACACACACATATATATTTATTTATTTATTTATATATATTGTATATATATGGTATTTTCGTTTTCGTATTTTCGGCCTGATGAAGAGAGATAATTCTCGAAAAATTGTTGATTAAAATTTAACAGCCTATTCTACATATCTACATGGGTTTTTGTGTGATTTTACTTATATATATATACACGCATATACATCAGGAGTACATAATAGGGAGGAGTGTGACAACAATAAACAAGGGAAATTCGTCATTTACTAGCCTTATAATACCTACGATTTACTACGCGTAACGCAACCAACTTGAGCTCAAATCGTACACAGTACAT
>NW_014577167.1:185576-219186 GCF_000485595.1 Priapulus caudatus
GCTATTTGAAACAAAAGGCAGCTACTAACGCGTTATTGCTAACTCGATTTGTTCGATACGTACGCTAACTCGAATACGTACGATTTGAGCTCAAGTTGGTTGCGTTACGCGTAGTAAATCGTAGGTATTATAAGGCTAGTAAATGACGAATTTCCCTTGCTTATTGTTGTCACACTCCTCCCTATTATGTACTCCTGATATACATGTATAGTTGTATACAGATGGCACCCTTCTTAAGTCCAATGAGGAGTCCGACTTGATAGCTCTCAAGCACTGGATCATTTGAAAATACACCTCCTTGCAAACAGTTACATTACACAAAATAATAGGCTCAATTAATTTTGAAAAAACTACACATCAACACGCCACTCGAACATTCTATCGATTAAACAATCAATAATTCGACCCGTCAAGCAACGATGTACGATGATTCGCGCGGCGGTCGTGCGGCGGTACCTTCAGGTTGCCGTTGAGCAGGTCGGCGGCCCTGCGGCCGACGCGGGCGTAGGCGACGGTCATGTCCTGCGCGGTGACCGTGATCTCCTCACCCAGCACGTCGTCGAGAGCCAGCTTGCGGACGAGCCGCTCAGCATCGCTGCGCTGTAGGTGCCGCCCCGCGCCGAACGCCGGCAGACGCTGGTGGCCCTCCTGCTCCACTCGCGCCGCAGACGAACCTGCAGAGCAAGCAATTCAATTCAATTTACTTTATTTACACTTACGAATTACAGAGACTCCCCGACTTACGAACTTTAGATGATATGAACAATTTGCCCTGAAGTCCATTAGTGTAAAATGTCAATATTGGTGAATAAAAAGACACAATCGCCCTCCTGATTTTGACTTTCGCGAAATCCTGTGTTCACGTATATGCTTACACTATGTACACTTCTAGGTTACTCGATGTTCACACGTACATATACTACACTACTGTACAATACTGTATATGTACGTGCATATGTTAAACAAGTAAATCGACAATACTGATGAAATTAAATCGAATGAAACTAGCAAGCAAAGGCTAGAGGTCTCAGTAACGCAGATGGGGTCATGGTTAGGGTACACTTCTGTAGTACAAGTCTGGTACACTTTGTGTATACATATATGTACCTCGGGTACATATCTGTAGTACCTGATACGACAACGACCCCTTCAGCCTCAGTAACTGGCAGATGGGGAGGGAGGAAATAGGACGCATCTGTCATTGAATATCACTTGCGACCAGGTGTTGTTTGTTCAAATGCAGTAATGTTCGATAGATGGTTGGGAAAGACCAACGAAGCAAAACTGTGGTTTGATCACAAAAACATTTACACACAGCTACCAGTTTAGATGGATAGATGACACACAAAATGGTAATTTTTGTTATAACTTGTTATCGCATTTGCTTGACACTTCGGAAATCAGTGATGCGCATCAAATTTGTCTGAGATCTTATCAGGTGTAATGTACTGTGCAAGTTTATAATGACACGAAAAAAATATCTTCATGCTCACACGGAAGAGATGTATGCCGGCTTAGAATAGAAACATGTTACAAACCTCTAAACACCTCTACAAAGTGCAGCAGAGTGAATTTCTTCCTCCAGCTGCCCTGTGACGATCCCTGCGCCACCTGCTGCACACTCTGCACCAATAGCTGGGCTTCTCGTGTCATGTCCCGCTGCATGTATGAGTCCTGGGGGAGGAAACCACCGACCATCAGCATTGACCCTTTAGTGTCCATATACGTACTAGGGGTGGGACGATATACAGCGATATGTTGACTTATCCCAATACAAACCTTGACAATACATGTATCAATACGTTTGACCATTCCCGATACACGTACCGATACTCTACTAAACAAAATACATATAATTTAGTAGTGTAGTTTCATAAAAAACAAAGCAAAAGAAACTTCACACTTTTCGAAAGAAAACACAATTCGCAATTCCAGAGCAGTCGTTTACTAAGCGTTCCACAATACTGATTTGTAAGCATCACATGATTGGTAGAGTTTCAATGGAGTTATAGTTTGCTAGTCAGTTTCATTTAAAAAAGACCGCGATACATATCATAATATGAAAGCTGTATCGTGATACGAATTCTGTGCTACCCGTATTATTTCACCCCTAATACATACAAATGTGCAATAAACACACACACACGCACGCACGCACGCACACAAACACACACACATGCGCACACGCACGCACGCACGCACGCACGCACGCACGCACGCACGCACGCACGCACGCACGCACGCACGCACGCACGCACACACACACACACACACACACACACGAATGCACGCATACAAGCAATATGTACAATAACGTGTTCCCATGTGCGTGTCATGCAAGCATATCGCATCTCTACACATGACAACAACATACACGTAAACCTGCAAATCAGGCTCCAGAATCAGTCACCTCTCACAAGCTAAACCTCCACTGGTACGTTGACCGCCGCATCGACCCCCCCCCCCAACCGACCGCACGCCCGCCCGCTCACCTCTGCGCGACAGCTGTCGCAGCGCGTCACCATGTTGGCCTTGCACAGCTTGCGGTCGAACAGCTCGCCGAAGTATTCGAGCTGCTGCGCACGTCGGCAGTCGGTGAGGTTCTCGCAGTACTGCACGATGCGATACAGGTTGTCGATGTGCACACGCTTCGCCTCCGGGCTGGCGTCCGCATCGCCTGCACACATAGGTGGCAGCAGTGGTGGTGAGGTACAATACTGCTGCGATGCGCAACGATGCAACTAACATTGTTGTTTTGACCCATTACGATCAGGGGTAGATAATAACAATGTATTTGTCGATTTGTCATTATCTTCCCCTGTTACGATGAAATACCGCTACAATATTAATGTGCATGTTATCAACATTGTTCTGACATATTGTGGTAAAATATTGCTGCAATGTGCATGGATGCAAGTAACATTACCGGGATGTATTAAGGAGCAATACTGCTACAACGTGCAAAGATGCAACTAAGACTGCTGCGATGCGAAAGGGATGCAACTAATACAGTTGTGAAATATTGCGATACAACACTGACATGATGTGCAAGGACGAAACTAATAGTGCTGCGATGTATTGCAATGCAATCAAAACTGTGCAAAGATGAACTCCTCCTATGTTTTGTGACACTTACGTTCAACCATGCGCCGTAGGCGGTGCATGTCCGAGTACGCATAGTAGAGAATGCATCTTGCTGGCAGTCCGTCCCTGCCGGCTCGGCCTGACTCCTGGTAGTAGCCCTCCATGGACTTGGGCAGCGAGTAGTGGATGACATAGCGCACGTCAGGCTTGTCAATACCCATGCCGAACGCTATTGTGGCGCACACAACCTGGAACATGGAACATGATCATTGCATTGCCACTGCATTACAACGCTAGCGTAGAAGTGCTGTCTGACGAGTGTCCCTCATGCTCAATGACTGACGAAAACCCTGCTTGAGTATAACATTTACACAAGGAATTATGAGTAAAAGCTTCTGAAGACTTAAAACATCATTTCTTATGCCAGCAGGGATAGAACCTGTAAGCTTTAGCAACAATTAACAGCAGAATACCTAGAAAAATGAAAGCAGTTATCACAAACACAATTGAGATAGCCCGATCAACAATTATTCATCACAAGTTCGTTTCGCGATGGTGCAATAGGGTAGATGAATTATACCTGACATCTATTCTCGTTGATCCATTGTGTCTGTACATTTGTGCGCTCAGTTGAACTCAGTCCAGCATGATATGCCTTGCCTTTCACACCTGCCCTCACAAGCTCCTCTGCCATCTTATCACACTCGTTCCTGTCGTAATCAGCACAAGTGAAACACAACTGCAGGAATCAGATCCAACCACCACTACTGTTTACTCTGTGCTGTCACCTGTTGTGAAAGGCACAACTGCAGTGATATCAATAGATAACCATGATAGTACAAAGGTAAAACATACTAACGTAATTTCCTCGATTAGAAAGTAAGATTATGGGAGATTTACCTAGAGAGACAGTATATAATCCCTGATTGGCGATTGAACTCAGTTTTTATCAGTTCGATGATGACTTGGGACAGTTTTTTCGGCTGCTTTGGCCTCACCTCATATTGCAGGTTTGGACGATTGAAGCTTTGCATAAACCTGGAAGAAAAGAAATTACATTTCCATGTACTTCTCCTACCCACGCCAGGATAATTAGACAAGTGTACTGTAACACTAAATAATAACAGTACTATTAAGGTTTCTAAAGATGGTCACCACTTTTTACACCAGTGTGCGATATCTCACAACGTCGGACTCTAGAGAATACACGTACGCACCATTTCGGGTTCTTCATTCCTAGCTGGTGCAGGATGTCCTGTCGCACGCGTGGCGTAGCCGTCGCTGTCAGAGCCATCATTGGCACACCCGGGAACTTCTGACGTAGCAGGTTCAGCTTCTTGTAGTCAGGTCGGAAGTCATGACCCCAGTTGCTAACGCAGTGGGCCTCGTCGATGACGAAGCGCGACAGTAGATGGCGCTGGTAGAGGTTGGCGAGGGTGGACAGTAGTTTGGTGCTGGCAGACAGCTGCAGAGAACATTAGGTGCGATTATTTGCCAATCACTAACAATGTATGGATGAGTGATACAAATTTTGTTAAATATACTTGATGTGGTTCATCTAAACATGTTTGCGCATGAAAACAGAGTTAACTAACAGAATCGTTACAGCACACATCTCGATCTATCTCTTGTATACACACTTAGGTACTATAATTATTCTTCTGATTCCTATATAGTCCACTCTAGCTGACAATGTCTCTCTGCCTGTACTAAACGAGCTGACAGCCAGCCTGTAATAAATGAGGTGAGAGTTGGCTTGCAGTACAGCTGGTGGGCAATACCTTCTCTGGTGTTACATAAAGGCACTTGATCATCGGATCTCGCATCGACAGCTGTCTATAGATGGCATCAGATTGATTCTCTGTCATTTCGCCGGACAAATGTGTGGCTGGAACCTGCAATGGTGGCTTAGATTGAACGCGTTTGTATTCGTAAAGAAAAATGTGATTACTGGCACCAGCTTCTCAGAGACGCTTTACTTCACTTCACTTACTTCCTTCACTTTTCCCATTGGGGGACCAGGAGGAAAAGTAATTAAGTACTTCACTTCTTTACCACGACATCTTACGATGATCCAACACAACTGCGCCACATTTCTATGCTCACAACTGTGATAGCTGATCAGAGACACAATGCCAGCTAGCACTTCCTGAGTTTAGGCACTAAACATGCTAGCTAATCAGGCAATTTACGTGAAGGTGCCACTGAAGGGCAGCGATTGACTTACATCAAGTGCGCACAGCTTCTGCACCTGGTCCTGTATGAGAGAGCGGAGGGGAGACACGACGATAGTGACACCCTGTGTGACGAGAGATGGCAGCTGATAGCACAGACTCTTCCCACCTCCTACAAAGGTAAAGAAATGTACCGTAAGGTACTGTAAATCACATTTTTACTACATGTACTGTATATGCTTTGTGAATGTAATCTGGAGACAATAACACTGTATAAAAAAATATAAAAAACGGTACAACCGGAACCTATAAAGTCGTTATACTTATATTAGAGCCTGTATTAAGTACACATTTATGTTACTACATTGTATTCACTGGGAATTGTGCACGACTACCAATATTGTACTGTATAATGTATCTTTACTATATATGCTCACTGTATGCTTTGTCAATGTAATCTGGAAATAAAATCTCCATTAAAAAAAAAGGTAGAGAAATGTACGTGCACGTGCAAGATTAATTTACATGAAACCGAGATGTTAAGTCACTTGATTGAGAAAGCATTAGATCAGACTTGTTGTTGCCGCTGGACTCACTACGTGGTATATAAAGGTTCTGGCCCTATCATCACTACTACTGAACATCAGAGAAACGTGTACAGCTACCGTATTCTCTCGAATAAACGCCCCGGCGTTTATTGTTTTCGTCACACTAATGACCCCGGCGCCTATTCAAGCATGCCTTTATTCAGGCAGGGGCGTTTATTGTTTTACTGCATGCTACACCCGGTATTTAATTTATTTCCTTCGTAATATATCTAGAGACAGGCCTGTTATTTCGTGCAAAGATCTGATATCCAACACAAGAATCTACTATCCCGCGGATATCGGGATACTGCTAATTTCGACCCCCTGTATTCTAATCTATATATAGTATATACACACAATAGCCTGTGGCGATAATGTCAATAGCAAACGTGAGCCAGACAGTCACAAACTGTATACCGGTATATACATCATCCCCCCCCCCCCCCCGGCGACTACTCAGGCCCCGGCGTTTATTGATTTAAAGTATCTTTACCCCCGGCCCTTAATCACACATGCCTTTATTCAAGCAGGGGCTATTATTCGAGGGAATACGGTAGGTCCCGTTTTACGATGACCCATTTTACAACTTTTCACATTAACGACCTTTGCAAAAATACCTAAACAATTTAAAATAACCAAAAAAATCGCAACTCAATAACACATCGCAGCAACGCGCCTGTGAGTCCAAACATGCAATATGCGCTTCTTTTGTTTTTCGTGATGCATTGCGGGTGGAATGATAGCATTTAATTGCATTATAATTTGGTCTTGTTTTACGACTTTTCATTTTACGACACTGTTTTACTGGAACCTAACCCTGTCGTGAAACGGGACCCACCTGTACATGGTACGTCGGGGTAACCGAATGTCATACTCACCTGTGGGCATGAGGATGAAAGTGTCCTCTCCCAGTAGGGCTGCGTTCAGCGCCTGCAGCTGGTTGGTGCGGAACGTCTTTAGTCCGAACACGCTGCGAAAGACCTTGAGCAGTTCTGCGGAATGCGGGAACTTAAGTCCCTGGAAGTGGCCACTGGAACCGTCGTCACGAAAGTTCCCGCGGAATTTCGCCCCTGTGTCTGTGAAGATTGGAGGCAGGACATAAATGAGCAGTACTGCCAGTTACCGTCCACATTGCAGATGCGATTTTTTGTTATTCTTTGTTTATATATGCAAAATGTTTCTTGGCAATCCAGCTAACATACCTGGCTGTTTCTGTGAAGCAGCCAGTGAGCCCTCTTTGCTTGATGTGTTTGGTTTGGGTATCGATAGCACCCGTGTAGTTGATGGAGAAATTCTCGCTGAAACACAGGATGCATATTGATATCACTTCCGGAACTATCGGCAAGACAATCTAACAAAAGAAAGGGGTATGACCCACTAGACCAGTAAAATGAAAGTGATATTATGGATACAAACTGCCAATCACAACAGCCCTGATCTTAATATCCTCGTAGAACTAAACAAATATGTTGAATTTAACTGGATGCGTATACTTTCAAAGATGGTCAGATGTGCATGTACTGTAAAGCCAATATTCATATCACTCCTTAGCTGGACCGAGAAGCAACAATACTGCACATGTTTCATATAGCCTTCATGCACAAGAGTTACCTGGCGATGATACAAACGGCTGCTGTTGAAAGTATTCTTTCTCGTCAAAGATTTCCTCGTTGATCACGTCATAGATCTCATTCGAGACATGTGCCACGGGACTTTGCATCTGCAGTTGCCCCCTGCCAAGAGTATCCTTCGGCAACGTGTTACCATAGCTGCATTCTGGCGAGGCATTCACAAACAGCTTTCCATGTCCGAGACCAATGCTGCTTAACCTGCCAGCAGCAGCAGCAGGAGGAGGCGTCACAACTACACCGCCAGATGAATTAGAGCGTGCCAACTTCACACCATGTTCATAGAAACTATCACCACCTGCTGGCAGTGTAGAATTCCCGCAGGGCGCAAAGCGCGATCGGACAGCAGAGGTTTTTGTGCGTCTCGCCTCAGCCGGAGAGGCGAATGTCGTGGTAAAGGGCTTGGGCGTGGAGGCGCAGAGATTGAGCCTGGTGTTCAATGGCTCAGACAGCAGCTTCTCAGCCTGGTCACATTTCTTCTTCACCTGGCTCCTGCATCATGAACCGATGACAAGTCTGTGAGGCTATCAACCTCAGTCGTCACACCATCAATATCCCTACTTTGCATATATATGCACTGGTGCAAAGTAAATTAAGGATCACTGACACTTAAAATATTTTTATCAACCAATTAAGAGAATTTCACGGCAAGTTTAAAACTGGTTTTGTGTATGATGCCATTTTCTTTATAATGCTTTACATAACCATAGTTACAATAAAAATAACGATGTTCATATTTGCATCTGTGAATAAACGTCTATCCCTTTTTCTAACGTCTCACTTCCTTTTCAATCATATCTGTATTTACCTTGCATTGATCCATTGCATTAGTTTCTTACTATCCAAACCAGGGAGTTGCATGACATGATGGGGCTTCAGAGCGCAAATGACATCACACAGCTGTTCCATCGCCGTGTTGTGAAGCAGACGCAGATTCTCTATGTGTTCCTTCACCTCGCACTCGGGGCTCTGCAACACAGAGGTTTCTTGTTAGCAGAACCACGACATCAATGTGAACACGATTTATTTATTTTCGTCGACCAAGGTGGGCATGGTGTTGCTTCCTTGAGTCGGGAACATTTTGTTCCTTACAAGGCTATACTAGTCCGGGTTCGCCGTCCTCCGGGCGAGGTATTTTTATCGTGAAACCATCACTCGTTGCCACACTATCTCTATTTGCTGAATGCTAAGCAGAGGAGCCGTGTGTATCATTTTTCAAGTCTTTGGTATGACCCAGCCGGGAGTTTAACCCCCGACCTTCCACATGCGAGGCGAGCACTCTACAATTGAGCCATCGCTGCAGTATTAAACGCGGTGAACACGATCTGTACTCGAAATGCTGTGCCAATGAGTCTCGCAACAACAGATACTCTCGCGTTTCTCTGCAAGCGATTTCATACCAATGTGTGAATTAACTTTTTCATTGTGCGCATGACAAATGTCATGTATCAGGGTTTCTTATACATAAGAGGCACAGTGGCGCACCGCCGTTGTCATATTTAACATCGCCGTTGTGAAAATATTCCTGTGAAATGAACAATGGTGGTGGGTACGTTTACTTATGAAAAAAGTGCCGACGGCACGCCTTTGAATTCATCATGCATGTTTTTTTTTCTCCCAAACTGGCCATTACCTCCTTTGTCTAAGTTTCCCTCAGAGGAAACCCTGTGTATGCATGCAATGATGTAATATTGCTTACCTGTAGAATGTCGACAAACAGGAGTGGGTGTTCAGCGACATCTCTCACATCAACATATGATGAAGAAACGCGACTCTCACCCACTACGCCGTTCTGCGGCGCATGCTCTCTGACGGCCACGTTGCTACGGACTGTTGTAGGGGGTGCTGGTTTGGTATCATTGCCATAGATATCAGGAAAGATCGGTTCGGGACTAGAAGGCAGGTCGCAAATCATGCCATCATCATCCACAATCGGCGGCGAAGGAGGTGGTTCTGGTATTAGGTTATCCTCTATTTCCTGCAATTGTAATTGAATCTCAGCTCTTACAAAATGCAGGGTAAATGACCTACGTGCAATTGTTATAGCTGAGTCTTGTTACAATAATTATGTGCAGCATTAGTATACAATCAACCATCACTACATGCAACTCCTAGCTTATTTGCCCCACACATGCTATTGCGCATAATTAATTAACATTACTAATACTTGTAATTACACGCTACTACCGAAAATTACAGCCATTACAGCTGGGATGGGAAAAACGAAGCATCGTAATACGTAAATATAAAGGCGTGTCTACGTACATTGACGTCACTGGCAAAGAACTGATCACCATCTGCTCCCTGTGAGTGACGACCCAGCCAGGCTGCACTACTGCCATCTCCATGGCAACCGGCATCCTCGTCCGTATCATCATCATCACTCTTCAAAATACGAGTGATACGTCGACGCCTGCTACTGCGATTCAATATCTCCTCTTCCTCCTCCTCCTCCTCCTCCTCCTTTTCCATGCATGCATTGCTAGTTCGACCTTTTCCGACATCAGTACAATGACGGGAATCTTCCTCAGTGAGATCGACTAGTGACGAAGTGGAACGTTGGTGACTTGGTAGCTTCGCAGTTATTGGGCTGGACACGTTTTTCACGAGCGATTTTGCCGTGCTGTGCTTGGCTGCACTGGTGGAGCTATTCACATTTAAACCTGCCATGTCGACCCCAATGAATGAAATAATTAATAATTGAATAATTTTATAATAATTAAATGGAATATGTATGCAATACCGATAACCCCCTAAAACTCATTCCAGGTAAGCCATATGTATACTGTAACTGTTCAATCATCGCTAGAAGTACATGCACTGAACATGTATTAACATAACATCCTGACACTGTGAGAACAGCATGTTGTAAGGACACGCACGTGATGCTCAATAAAACTTACTGTTGTCACAGTCAAAGTCACTGAGATCATCATCACCGAAGAGGTCGTCTATAACACTATCAGATAGCTGGTTTCCTACCTGCATTCCTGACTTGGCAAACCTAAGCAAAGGGCAATGGTACAAGCTTGTATACAGGCTTTCATTTTTAAGGGGCGCGATCGCGCTCGCGCTCCACCGCGCACCCGAAATTGTGCCATGGTTCGCGCATCATCGCGCCTCATAAAAGTGGTTGAAATCGCGCACCAAAATTATGTCTATTATGTTGAAATAGCGCTCCATGGAGTTCTCAATGTAGGGGGGTACAAAAAGGTTAGCAACACACAACAATTTGTGGTGTGTAAGTAACTGAACGTATGGCACAGGTACAGGTCTGGTTACTACCCTCTGGTTTATATATATATATATATATATAAATACAACTAAACAACAGCATCCAAATACAGGTACCTATACGGTAGCCACAAGTTACCTGCTCGTTTTCTACTATACGTGGCGAGAAGTGGTTTTCTGCCGACGTGAAACAGTCGTAGGGCTGGAGGGGCTACATACGTGGCTACTACGTACAAGTAATTTGGCTAGTTTGTTGATGGATTGTGATGATATTTTGTGCTGAAATATGCAGGTACATGGATTAGAATCTCTAAGGATGGAAATCAGAATAAATAAAACAAGTTTATTTTTACATCCGATCAACTCTTTTATTAATCTGTGTGCTAGTGTTGGGTTGTTGGATGAAAAGAATGTAATCCTGACGAAGCCATTGAATGAATGAAGGTGAAGATGAATGATAATCAGTAGATTTACATGACATCCCAATTTTCGTTTTGGATTTCACTCTAGACTGAGGATTGGTCATGATTCCATCATCACACCCCAAAAATCACACCTTTAAAAGGGATGATGGAGAGCTCCTTGAGGGCTCTCCATCATCCCTTTTAAAGGTGTGATTTTTCGTGGAGCTCTCCATCATGCCTCTTAAGGGTGTGATTATGGAGCGTGAAAAGACCCCCTATGGTGTCCTAGGGGAGTCATTAGTAGTCCTCCTGTACTTTTCAAATCTGAAAGCCTGTTGTATATATATATGAAAGATTACATTGCGAGTTGTAACATTTCACTCTTTACTGCAACATTTTCAGGAATGAAAATACGGAAATGGTGCTTCCATATAGTATTAACAATTAATTATTGAGGTTTGCCACCTCATATCTTGATATATATTGCATCCAGCACTTTGTGCATTTAGCAACATGAAATTTAGATATTGCCTACCTGTGTTTTTGAGGATGTTGAGGCTGTAGCACATGGGGTCGCACTCTGGCTAGCGGCACCTGTTTAAGAGCGCTAGCTCGCATCGGTTCACCACTTCCTTGCACAATGGCCGACTCCTGCACATCCCTCGATGGGCCTGCGAAGAAGGCAGTCAGCTTACTCTGTCCTGCTTTTGTCGATGTCTTTTGTGACATGGATAGCTTAGGCAGCATTCGGTGAGCACTGGTTTGCAGAGTGTTGGTTTCATTGCCAAGTGCCTTTCTGATGTGTACTGACTGCGAATTGACATTCCCCGCTTGCACTTTGTTGAGAAAAGGCAGGTTTGCCTTTGGTCTAAACATGTCTTCCTGTCCGTGCCTGTTGCTGGTGCGTATCAGAGGCCATTTCCTGACACTCGGTGAAAATGCATTGTTTGTTGGTTTCGAAGCAGACGTTTGTGAAACTGCTGAGAACAAATGAGATAGATCTGGTACAGACTGGCCTGACCCCTCATCTTGCTGGGAGAACGCAACTGTGCTTGCTGATGCAGGTGAGGTAGAGAGTCTGCCATTTTGGAACCCTGCTGACACAGTACTTGACTGATGTCGACTCAACAAAGCTGTTTTCTTGAAGGTGAAATTTCTGGAATACACAGCCATATATATCGATTTTAGATCAGGTATTCAAATTATAGTACCACCACTAAATAAACATTATACTATATGAATGACACCCATACTACATGGTAATGCAATCAATTCGTGACATAACTCAACTGAGGGAAAAATGTGAAATAATAAAATGTGTTGTAAATTTATGCAGTATTAAATATCATTAATAGTATGAATACATCAGGGTTCTCCTCAGGCCTATAATGTATGTTGACTCCAACATGCCTTCAATGCTGAAGCTACTTTGTGACATCCCATAAATCCTCCGACATGCCCTAATTACCAAATCAACATGCCTTAATTTCCAACTGTATACTTTTGTTAGCTCTATTTTTTTCTGTGAGTTTGTGCACTGGCGTGTGAATGGTGACATTGTGTGCTGCCGAGGGGCATTTAAACGACATTCATGTGGAATTATTAGGTTATAGGGAGTGCACAAACACAGACAGTAGTGAATAATTACAATTTGTGTTTAACTTTATTCACCATCATTTTATAATTGAGACGGCCCAAGTCAGTTGCTTGTGAACACAATTATTCTGTGTTTCACATCTTGAGTTATAATTGTACATATCCCAATTTATCGAATTTATTCGTAACACAAGTTGTGTATCGTGGCCTCTTACGACATGCATAATCGACTTCAATTAGAAATCGGGGTATAAATTGCCTGATTGCTAGACATGCCTTCTGAAATTTCCTGGGCAGAACTATAGTATTGTCTACATGCACTATCGCTAATACCGTATTAATATTATATAGTAATATACACTTATAATATTAGTTTATTACCTGGTTGGAAGTGTTACTGATACATTTGTTTGCTTAGCGTTTCTGGCGGTTGCACCTGATGTCAGTGTTGAACTGCTGAATCTAGCCAAGTGCTCTTCCAAGTTATTTTGCGGAAGAGCCATTTTCCGACTGACGGAACGCTCACGGGTCAGTGACACAGACTGTCAGTGACAGTCGCAGTCTACGTAGACCTACAATAATTAGAATAGACGTGCAAAGTCAAACTCAAAGTGCGACACTGATAATATTACGCAGTGGATATTTAACCGCATACGGCAGAGTATCCACTTCCGCTATTTTACCGTACAGTACTTCCGATTGGCTAGTATATTTATCAGGGCACAAAATTCATATTTTTTGGCACCGGCCCAGAGGGCTGGTAACAGCAATTTTTTACCAGCCCTCACAAATTTTGTTTGAAAATCAATGCCATGTTTCACGCTTGCATTCTCGATTTAAAATTTGTAAAATGTCGAAAAATAATGGCGTGATATCCTTCAGGTAAAACAGTATAGGCTATTTGCTCATTAATGCTATAAACAAAAATGTAGGCACTCGCTAACACGGCTGAAACCACCGGCTCAGAGGGCCGGTGTTTTGCCAATGTTACCGGCCCTCCATATAATTTGCCGACATATATGCCGGTGGGCCGGTGCTAATTTCACGCCCTGTTTATGTACGTTAGTATATTATGAATGTGTTCAAAAGGTTTCGTATTGGAAACGTGATTAACGGAAAATAGCTTCTATGATCAAACGGGGCTACAAAGGTGTAGAAATAAATAGGATTTTAACCCAAAGAGTAAAGGTTCTCTAGATAGCGAAACCTTATGGGATTCGAACGTAATGTTGATGACGGCATAAATACACTAGCCAATCAAATGTGGTGTATGGTAAAATAGCAGAAGTGATACTCTGCCATATACGGTTAAATATCTACTGACATTATACTAATAATAATATTATACTATTAGTATTACTTACAGACGTAGTCAATAATCTAGTTACATTTATATAAGACTAGTCATTTGGTAAAAAGCAAATCACGTGTTCATTTTAATAAGAACCGAGACATTATATCAATAAATGAATAATTATCAGTGACCCGCCAACCAGACTAATCCAGACTTGAATTTGAAAGCTGAACTTGAAGCACTGACAGTGACGCTGATAGGGTCTATGTCCCCCAGGGTACTATCGGAGGGTACCCTGGGTACGGTTCGATATATCGAAAGTACCTCGGGGTACTATACGATATGTCGCTGCGTACTCTGCATTGTCCCACCGTACCCTGACTTTCAGCCAACTGATGTCGTAATACCACGCGACCTTTTCTAACATCTCCGCCAAGCAGAACGCGTCCATTAAATTTAAATAATCAGCTAGATCTGCCTGGAGCACTGTTCTTCTTGCCATCTTTGTTGTGTACTTCCCACCGACTGTCAAATACGCGCATGCGCTGCGGACGTATTTCCGATGTTGTAAAACTAAAATATAAGTTAGCTCTTCGTTTAAAAAAAGGCTGTGGCTACGGGTATGGTAGCCATATCTTAATGTCTCGAGGCTACGGGCACGGGAGTCCATTCGCTTTCATACTTAACAAGACAAAGATGGCGGCGGTGGCGCCAGATTTCGAAATAACGCCTTGGGAAATAAATTCACGATTTGAGTTTAGATGAGCTAGAACCCTAACCCTAACCCTAACCCTAACACTAACCCTAACCCTAACCCTAACCCTAACCCTAACCCTAACACTAACCCTAACGCAGTAACGGCAAAAAAGGGCTTCAATGAACGACGGCTACGGTACCGTACCGGTACCTCCAGCGATCTGCGTTGAAAAAAAGGAAAAAGAAAAATATTGTCAAACATAGCATACATTTTTATTGGATTGCGATGTTTTGAGGTTTCTTCTATGTGATCACTGTGATGTGGTAACTTGACAAAGTGTATGTACTAATACTACTATTACGACATCAGTTGGCTGAAAGTCAGGGTACGGTGGTACAAGTACAAACGTCAATGCACTGCAGCCAGGGTACGCAGCGACATATCGTTTTCCGATATATCGAACCGTACGGCGTACCCAGGCCAGGGTACCCTCCGATAGTACCCTGGCCCTGGGGGACATACTCACATAGACTATGACTATGAGTATGAGTATGATTATCATGCACCTATCACTGAGTATCAGTACACGACACTGTGTATCAGCGACAGTGACACTGACTGTAGTCTGAGACTGTACCACGAAGCACATACCACTATTACCAGCACCACCAAGCAACTGTCTTAACTAAATGATATTATAACGTGTAATCTTTCATTAATTATTCTTCAAATAGTTTACTTAAGATCGTTTCTTCCTTTTTAAGTTTTGATCACACACTTTTACTTTTTTCATAAATGGCGCCATCGATAGATGCTCATTTCTTATTGTTTTGAATGCTCCCTTGGTTCGGTCCTTACTCCGCCATTGGAGACTGCGACACGAAGTAATAGATAATATCTGATTTTTATCCATATATTGTAACCTCATCCCTTAGTGTATAGTACTTAATTGCATGTTATTTAATATATAGTTACATGTCCTTGATGTAGGATAATGTTTACTGATAGCTGTTGCCAATTAGTTGCGTACATATAAATTTTGTGATAATGTAACCACAAGTCGGATGTTTTGTATACTAACGAGTAACGTTATTGTATGTCGCCGTAGTTTAGGCTACCTTGGCTACAAGCACTTGGAAATGATGTGATTGTCCGTGTTTCACCTGAAATTTTAAGGATTACAACACTTAGATATCTGATCCAGGTCAAAAACCGCTTGTTCCTTTAGCAAGAATAATTTTGTCTGTAGGTACGCTCTAAGTCTAATGTCATGACGTAATGTAGTACTACTACTAGTAGTAGTAGGCTAGATACAATAATGTAACCCAAACCCAGGAGGATAGGGTTACAAAGTGTCCCTATCCTTTTGTGTGGAGGAACGCCCGAGTGAATCACTCAGGCCGGTCTGCTGGTGCGTTTTCAGAGACTAGAACTTCCAAACTGGGTTTATTCTAAACACGAACCTTTCTCCGCTATCCGGGAACTTACTATGTATCGCAATACTCTGTATTAAACTAATATAACCTGTTACAAAAATTCGAAGTGACGAGCAGCGAATATACTGAGCGCCATTTCTGTTGACCTGTGACGTACGAATTCCCAATGCGCATAGCGATCGGCAAACGCAGCGCTCTCCGATTGGTCGGTGATTCACTCGGGCATTCCTCCACACAAAAGGATAGGGACACTTTGTAACCCTATCCTCCTGGATTTGGGTTACATTATTGTATCTAGTAGAAGGCCTACTTTCCTTTTTGTATGTAGAGGGCCGTGACATGTATTATTGTATAGTTTCGCCCCATTCATACTAATTTCTGTTTGATTTTAGAAATGGTGAATCGCTACGAAATGGCCGTAGGCCTTCAAAAAGGCCACAAAACGACAAAAAATGTGACCAAACCTCGGCCTGCCCGACGAAATGGGGTAAGTCTGTTTTGTTACAAAGTATCATTATCATTCCTTCGTACTCACTACTAATACTATCCATCGTCATCTTATACTGTCTAGAAGTGATGTTACCAAATATCCGTGTTTCAGCTGAAATTACAGGATTACAAACATTAATCTCTGATCTAGGCAGTAAACAAATTTTGCAGTTGATAATGTGGAACATGGTACCTACCACCTTTTATGTTGACATGTCCCATTTCCTGTATTGCTATTTTATGTATCAATATGTAATGTGCGCAAAGGGAAATGCAGAAAATACTGCTTGAAACTTGGCAATAGATAATTGCCAATAGCCAGAGATCCAAGTACAAGTATACTTGTGAGTATACCTGTGCTAATTTTGTCATTGCAGAAGCTTTCCAAGCACACTAAATTCATTAGGGACATTGTTCGGGAAGTGGCTGGATTTGCGCCATACGAGAGAAAAGCCATGGAGTTGCTGAAGGTCTCAAAAGACAAGCGAGCATTGAAGTTCTTGAAGAAACGAGTAAGAACCTGTCTGATTCAAGTTGTTAGGTTATAATAGCAAATCACACTAATAACATGCAATCTGTATGAATTTTCATGAAAATTTGTATAGCAATTTTGTGTTGGTTAAACTTGCAATGAATTTGATGGTAGCAAGTATTTCTAGCTCATCTGACATAGTCAGATGCAGCTTGTAGAATCGCATGAGCGTCCGTCCGTCAACAGTTGGGCGCAAATATAAACGGCTCGACGTACGGATTCGAAAGTCGGGACGTAGGGTGGTAATCCGAAAACGAGTTGGAATGTTGAAGCTGAGGTCAAAGGTCAAGAGGTGTAAAAGAAGGGGGTACATTCCCTCCTTAACTTAAGGTATAGGGAGGAAATGCAGAATTGCAGCACAAATATAAACGGCTCGTGATAGTCGGTGTATAGCATCATGGTAGAAAAAGCCATCACTGTGCCGAAATTGGAGGTCACAGGTCAAAGGGCAGTGGGGAAAGGTCAGATATCAGACATTTTCTGAGGACATGGGCTAATGGACAGAGTGAAAAACTTTTGTTTCAGCGCTGACCTACCATTTTTATCACTTTATTGAAAGGACCATGAAATGTGCTTTCCACTGACATGCGAAGAGTAAGTGTCTGATAACCTTTTGACCCTCAAGAGGAGGGTTAAACATGGATTCCTGAACTGCCTCAATGATGTCACAGTCATGGCACATCCATAATCGGGAAACCCAACATGCCTCGATAGCCTAACGTCTACAGCACAGGATTAGGGCTCAAAGGTCCTTGGATCGAATCCCATCAGATTTTTTATTTACGTGTTTTCTGTATTTTTCTATCTTTATCCATTTAACTATTTCTTTCCAATTAAGGAAAATATTTACATGATTTATTTACAACAATTTCATAACAACAAATAATTTTTACAACAATTAAATTATTATTATTTTTAATAGGGTTAGGGTTAGGGTCACAATGCACCATAAAACAGGAGTTTCAGGCACGCGATTTGTATCAACCAATGGGATTTGGGAGGTATGCTGAATGCAGAAGGTTGCTGAAATGATGTGTACACAACTGCGTATCTGCATATCTGCGCCTAACAAAGGTCTCACTACGCATGACTTAAATGTTACGTTTATCATTCTAGCAACAGACCTCAGATGAGCCCAGACGCTCTGCGGCTCTAGTTGTGTAAAGCAACATTATAGCAGCTGTTTTACTCTGTATCGAAGATCATATATGATCATGTGTATTACTGTTAGTGGCGCAACAAATAACTGCAATACAGTGTCCACGATATAATTCACAATTCACCTTCAAATCAGTGTCGATGCATTTGTCAGGTTGTCAATATCTAAGGTGGGTGCACCATACATGTTTTGGTGTCATAAAAGAAGCATGCTGATTTGCATATGTGTTCTGTTTCTATATCTGCGATATAGAAGACGTTCCCAAAGGTCACGTGCGTAACGTGCACAGTAGCTGTATTCAGCTAGATGGTTGTTATGGCTGTGTTTGAGCTACTGGGATCAAGCATTATGTATTGCAACAGTTTTCCTACTGGGTTGTGTAACATTGTGATAGATGTCATTGGTTATGTTATTGGTTATTGTTTATTACCCAATTATTGGTGATACTGTCACTGGGATGTGATTCAAATTTGATACACAGGTTTTGGCAACCTTGGCTACAAGCACCTGGAAATGATGTGATTGTCCGTGTTTCACCTGAAATTTTAAGGATTACAACACTTAGATATCTGATCCAGGTCAAAAACCAATTGTGCCTTTAGTAAGTATAAGTTTGTCTGTAGTAGGCTCTAATGTAGTCGTGTCTCTTTTCAGGTTGGCACTCATTTGAGAGGCAAGAGAAAGAGGGAAGAAATGAGCAGTGTCATCATTCAAATGAGAAAGGCGCAATCACAGAAATCTTAAAATAAAGTGTAGAGTTAATGGAAAGTAGCTTTTTGTATGTGTTTCATTTACTTGCAATGCTTATTTTGTGTGGTAACGCCAATTACAAATAAAATATACGGTATCACTGCTGGTAAACGAATATTCATGGTAAACTGGCAAAACATTTAATTGTAAAAAAAATCTACATTTGAAATGCAAAGTACTATATCTATAAGTCGCTAAAGGTAGTATCTCACTGGGCTGCGACTGTTGGCGACAAATTGCGAACGGCATTAGCGAGGGAGATTCCAAAATGTCTCTAAACGTTCGCAGGGGTTATCAATTTCCTCGCTCTCGTGTCGCTGGAATTTTGAACATGGTCAAAAAATTTGCGCGACAAATTTTCTCTCAAAATGGTTACAGTCTTTGCGGGTGTCTCGAACCCTTCTCAATTTAGTTTCCGTGAGTCAGAAGGTGTGAGAAATATGAGAACTTTGTGAGGGGTTGGCGACCTATGAAACTAAATTGTGGGTCCTCGTACAGTAGCTTCTGCACTTCTCTGAGGTCCATCTCACTTGACGTCCGAGTACAAAATGATTGCTGGACTGGGGAGGGTCCCCGTATTTATATAGTCCAGATTTCTCAATTGTCACGCATAACTGTCGCGCGACAGTCGCAAGTGCAAAAAATTCGGAATTTTGTTGCGTGAGTGTCGCGCGACATGTAAGCGAACTCCCAGCAAATTTTGGCCCAAAATTTCGCCCCCGAACGTGTCGTAAGTACCAATTCGGTGTGATTCCAAGTGAAAATTGTCGCTTTTTTCTCTCGCAATTTTGTGTCTCCAACTAGTCGCGAGCTGTCGCAGCCCAGTGAGATACTAGCTTAACACAGAGTATGTAAGCTGACCACAGTTGAAAAGTTCTGAAGAACATCACACAGATTATGGTGGACCTGCAAGTATGTGAGAAATATTGTCGGGTATTATTAGGGAATGTGGAAATTTAAAATGAGGTGTTCTAGACAAGTCCTGGAAATGGACTTATTATGTATGGTCCTAGAAAGTTGCAAATTGATCTCGTCCAACCTGTTCAATTTTACATATAAATATATACATACATAATATACATATATAGTTATATATAGTTGTACATGGCATAATATACTAAAGATATAAGCTGCTTACTGTCTCAGAGGCAATGAAATTTGTGTGAGGCAAGGTTTTGTTGACTAGAAAATACGAGATGCAATCGGGCTGGGAATCGAGGAGAATGATCATGGGAAAATGTTATGCTTAAATGTGTACGATCAATAGGTGTGTATAGAAACTGCAATGCTGTCAAGAGATATTTTAATAATGCACACCAGTATCCATATTTTATGCAATCATTTATTGTTCCGAAAATGCACATCGATATACCAGTGCCAAATTGACATGTCACGTGTGGTGGGTGACCTCAGTGGGAGCTTAAATTGCAAAAAAGTCATTGCAGCTCTTCATAAACGAACATAGACCGGGTTTTTCAGATGTTCATAAATAAAAAGATAAGCAGGTGCGTAACAGCATTAGAACATCGTGCTTCAGTGTGCTGTTTCCAGACATAAACATTCTTGCAAATTACATAATGAACGTTCCTTCAGACAATAGTTGCTAGCAAAATTGAAGCTTAGACACGGTTATTCTTGCATTGCCTCTTGAGTTGGTTGTGCCTCTGGCTGGTCATCTTTCTTCTTTTTCTGTCCTGACACAATATCGTCTATGCGCAGCAGCAAAATTGCAGTCTGTAACAAACAAGTAAAACCAATGAGGAAACATTTCATTCTCCAATTTTCATTTGTGAATTTTACCCAACTGATGGCGCCACCTGGCATAACTTAACACGTTCAACGCTGCCGGTGTTACCAATGTAACTACCAGCCCGAGTTGGGATTTTCGCGTTTTTACCGCGTATTCACTTATTGATTTATCACATTTACTTTGCAGGAAATCTAACCAAACTGACACGTTTACTCTGCATGAATGTTAATCTCACCCTTACACGTTCAAATAGTATGAAAATCATTCCCCTTCATAATAATATATTGATATGAAAACAGGGGAAAAACGGACATTTCGTGCATTTTCGTCTCAAATGCCACCGCACCAGTGGATTTTCGCTATAATGAAATATAAAATTTCGTTTGTTATGATATCAGTCAACAGTATACTATTTTTCCTGGTAAGAAATGTGACAATGCTTACACATATGTGAGGTATGAACCTTGTTTTGTGTTTCTACATGCAAACGTTCCTCGAAATTTTATATACTACACCATTATTATATTATATACCGTTAGGAAAACAGTAAACAAACCTTGATTCGATCTACGCCTTCTAGACCTACTGCAGTCTACCTTGAGTCTCAAAACTCCTAATTTCACATTCGAATCAACGGTAAAGCATTGTATTCTTTAGTTCATGTAAGACTGGGGTAATATAGACTCCCTGTTTAATTTCTAGGTAGGTAGTGCCTGCCATCTGTTGGAAATCAGAGTAACAAAAACCAATAATCTATCCATGAACTGACTCGTGGATCCGCGGGGCAGTGTTTTGATTGTTCCCACGAGCTGACTCGTGGATCTGCGGGGAACGTGTTAAACTAGCATGTAAATATCATCGTGTGGCTTCCATAACAGTCCAGATATGTACCTCCATTGCTGTCTTGTACGTCTGGGCTTTGACAGAAACTGGTTCCCATATACCATAGTCCTTCATATCCACGATTGTACCATCATCGCCATTGATACCGTAAGTCGAGTTCTCTCCACCTGCATGCTTTGCCTGACATAAGGTAAGAAAATAGTCACGTCATTGGCGGACAGAATTGTCCATCATAAAACAATGCATGTAAACGCAAATGCGTGTCCCGTGAGCATTTAACGGTGATACGATCAGATCAGTTATCCGAACAAAATACTCCCCGCCCGTCTCGTTCGGATAATCGAGGTTCAACTGTACTGAGTTTAAACACAGTGCAGCCTACCCGTAGCGCAGTAAGAATTCTGATAGTGCTGCCACCACAGTTTTGGATAAGTGTCCTAGGAATGACCTCCAGAGCACGAGAGACTGCACGGTATGGCCACTGGTGCACTCCGGTGATGCTTTTGGCCTTTTCATTCAGTGCCTGAAAATCACGTAATAAAAAATGAACATAACACCTCTACCTGACAGCAGAAGGCTTCATAACACAGACAATCAAGGATTCAGTGGACAGGGCCAAATTGGTATAGAAATGATCGGTATAGTAAAATATTGTACAATAATAGATGCTTTCAACTTACTAACAATAAATATAAACATGCACTACCTACAAATTTGCAGTAGCACAACATTCTCTCCAAAGATGTGATTTTATATTCGATGCTACCAAATAACATACGTGTGCAAGAGCCATTTCGACAGAGCCCCCTCCTGGTACAAGTTTTGGCTCCACCATGACATTTCGTGCCACGTGTAGCGCATCCTGGAGATTACGCTCCACCTCATTAAGAATGTCCTTACTGGCTCCACGCAGCAAGATGGTGCATGCTTTTGGGTCTTTACATTTCGTGATGAAGGTGAAATATCTGTCATTAGATGAAGTGAAGTATTATAATATCACTACAACTACCATTATCTCTGTCATATTCGAATTGTAATGACAGATTATGATGGCATGTTGAATTCCTATTATTAGTCGAATTTGAATAACGACAAATTTATTGATATTACTACCAGTGTGACAGTATTATAAAACGTAGATCACATAAAGATAGAATTCATGCTTCATACTTACTCATCACCAATCTTCTCAATCTCGAAAAGACCAGCGCCGGTACCAATGTCTTCCTCTCTGATTTCCTCAGTTCTGCTGACAATGGAGGCACCGCAGGCACGAGCTACACGATTGTTGTCAGACTTACGCAGCCTTCGCAGGGCTGTGATGCCTGCCTTCACCAGGAAGTGCTGTGCCAGATCTATAGTTTACATATTGAGCACATCATCACTAATCCATTGGTCACCTTACATCGTGTTCACCACAAAAAATAACATACAGCGGATGACTACCACACATTAAAATATAAATCATTTACACAATGTTGAAAACTAGCAATTGCTAATACTTATTTCTTACATTTTTAACTCAGTGATAACCTTTCTTGATGTTATGATGCACTATCCTTTATATGACACTAACCTGATACACCTTTTTCCGTAATGACAAGGTCAGGCTTGAAGGCAATGATGTCGTTGCAAACTTTCTCAATGTACTCTTCCTCCATCTGCAGAATACGTGTGAAGTCCTCTTCTTTCACAATTTCTATGGCTGTCTGGAAATGACAAGACACACAGTCAGTGATGTGCTTGAACACACCTACATTTGCAATATATAAATAATAATTTATGCATGTATTGCTACTGCAATTTAGTTAAAAATTACATAGTTGGTAAAAAAAACATGGAGAATGCAGATAATGTAAAACTTCTGGCAGCATTTACAGAAATAGGAATCCCATATAATAGCGTAAAACACAAACCTAGAAACAGAAGTGCATCTAAATCAATAATTCCATTAAAACTTTACTCTGGACTATACAAGACACATAAAATACCACCAGAGAAATTGATTGTCATCATAGCAATCATATTAAGAAATGATGATTAGAAAGAGTGTACCTGACTTTCTCCTTTCTTGTACTCCAGATTGCAGTCAAGCAGCAGGATTCTGGGGTTCTCAATACGTCTGCGCATCTTTGGATGGGTAACATCCTTGTTGAACATGACACCATCTAGTACCCTCGAATCCTCCATAGTGCCTCCAGGAACCTTCACAACATGCACACGTCACTCAAACGCACAACAGGTAGCATGGCCGCACGCTGTGATGCCAATCACCAATATGACTCAACAGATGACACTACATCACTATAGCAGGTTAGAGAAATTTCCACACAAAACAATTGTGCTGAGAATTAGAGATGAGATAAAAGTGAAAAAAATCAATTTAAAACTTTTCAGAGATTGCACCACTTACCTTCTCCACTTTTGCATATCGCTTGATATCAACTTCTAGTTTCCCACCCTCTTCAAGTGCAACCTTTTTTACTGCTTCATAAGCAATATTGCATGCCAAATCTGACCTGAAATGACACAACCACCATGAAGCTATTTCCCCACATTGCATCTCAATAACAAAATGGCACTGGATATATGTGCACATGAAGATGAAAACAAGTGAACCAAAACAACACTCAAAACTGAAAATGTCTTTACGCAAATTAACAGGCCAAATGTAAACTGCTAGTGCCAAAAACTGGACACCAGAATATATATTTACCTACCATTTAGCAAGAAATTTTGTGCCAATGCAGCTCTGAATAATCTTCATCATTTCTGCGCGATTATTCACGTCAACGTCAACGCTGAAACAAAAGAAGAAAACTGCTGAGTCAGTGTAACTTTTACGATTAATCTTACTGTGCTAGTAAATGCTTTGCTATACTCAACCTGATAGCACCCAACATGAAGACTAGTGTTGTCAATCGGTTGTAATTTCGTAATCGATCATCAGTTGGACCCAAGTAACCGATGATCGGTTACAATCAGTTACTCGGGGTGTTGAATGCCTGCGTGTGCATGTACGTGTGTGCGTGTATGTGCTTGTTTAGCCGTGTTTACTGTTTGTTTTGCACTGTTTACTACTGTGTGTATAATACATGTACGTTAATAAAGGATAACTTGTATAGTAGCGATGATATCTCTGATTCTCATCAACTTTTCGAAGAAAAAAAAATTCGATTTTTTTTTAAATGAAATCGATTATAGATTTTGAAAACCAAGCGCTTGGTTCGAGCCACTGTTCAACCGATGATCGTGACATCACTAATGAAGACTACCCAGTATTTTAGTAATTGTTTAAATATGGTTTGTTTACATTAAATCATATAGTATAGCATTTAATCATAAGTCTGTAATTAATCATATAATCAATTAACGATTAACCAATGAATTCATTGACTGACTGACTGACTGATTGGGCTGATTACCTGATGTTGTCCCTGAGCACAACAAGCATGTCCTCAAGAGCTAGCCTGTAAGCCTGAATGATCACTGTCGGATGCATCTGCTGATCAAGGAACTGCTCTGCTGCAGACAGCATTTCTCCCGCTGCACATGAACATTGTCTTATTATTACAATTAGTGGCAGTAAGTATATTACTGGTGGTGGTGATGGGTAGACACTGGCCAAACACCACAAGAAACAGATACCTCTGGGAGAGCACACAGGAGCTTTTTAGGTCTTATGCTTCCCCAGAAGCTCAAGGGCCAAAGACAAGTTACCAGTATATGAATATACATGCTAATTGCAATACCTTGTGCGTTTGACTTAAAAACAATTAAACAGAATTCTAGAATTCCATGAAATTTACTCAATTATTAAAGTTCTGACAAAATGAAAGAATAAATAATATACCCGTCCTGTCAGCATATATAAATATCTCTGCCCCCATCAACTGCTATACACAATTGAAAGGAAAGTACACACTAACAGCATGCAACTTTCTTTTAAACTTTAGAATTAACACTCACCAAGTATGATGACAGATGTTGTGCCATCTCCCACTTCTTCATCCTGGGTTCTGCTAATCTCTATCATAGTCTTCGCAGCTGGATGCTGAACTTGTATCTAAATTTTACAAGCAATTTATATTATGAAATTATCGAGTTAACATGTAAAGGCTGTAACACATAATCAGAACTAAACTGACATTTGAATGGATAGTATAACCTTAACTATATAGCCACCTGGGTTATCTGATAACTTACAATTCAACTGCCTCTAATACGCACAAATAATCTAGTTTCGATTGTAATATACTTGTAATAGTGTTCGGAAGTTAAGACACATGGGACTGTTTATTCATCAGTAACCATAATCTGAGCATATTTCCACTCATTGTCACTTACCTCACGTAAGATAGCATTTCCATCATTCGTCATTACAATGCCACCCATAGGGTCCATGAGCATCTTTAACATTGCTCGTGGCCCAAGACATGTTCGGATTACATCAGCTACTGCCTAAATAACACACATCATCAAATAAGAACTGAGGATTGAAGAAACAGAACGTGCAGTTGTGCTCATTTACAAATTTTGGGAAAAATCTTTTTCTTATTTGTTTGTTAGGATAATCTAATGGTTTTTCCTTACAACTAATTAGTGGATGGGTAGTTGATGAGAATAAAGTGTGCAATAACTTATCAATAATCCTAAAACAGGTTTCTACCCACATTACCCGAACAGGATTGTGCGCCCCACTTGATTTTTGTGTCCTATTTTTGACCGCTTACATGACGATAATACTGTACTATGCAATCCCACACATTGCCATTGAGAGCTGTTTGATGTTCACTGTTATTTCTAACTTTAGATACTACTCGACCTTGTTTTAATCAATTTCAATGTATATATTCAGAGCAAACGAGGACGTGGACACCCACTATATTATATAACTTACACCGCTGGTAGGCTGACAATGGGACTTTCATAGCAAGACAACCATTTGAATAATATTAAAGATTATTATATACAATATAAATATATACTATAACAGTGATGAAAATTAACACTCGCCCAGTCGCCCGAGGCGAGTAGAAATAATGTTGGACCCCAGAATTTCATTGAAAAGTCACACAGAATGCGTTGCTTTGTTTTTATAGTTAAACATTCAATAATCAGTGGAATCACTACGATTTCAGTGCTATGATTACGCCACTACAATTCGCTCACGATTTCCTAGAATTTTGATACATTTTTTGACCACCAGAATGAAAACTAATTCACTCTATCCTCCTAGGACTAGGAGTAAGAGTATCGAGTAGGAACACGTTGATACACGTTCACGGGGGCGGGCATTTTTCATGTTGATTCCCTGGTGAAACGTAAACCGGGCTCTCATTGGTTCAGGGCTGGGAACTCAGCCAGTGAGAGCATGTGTTGTATATGGTGTTGTATCTGACCAGAGCATCAATGCCACCAATGCAATAAATTTATATGCTCTGATCTGACATTGCCACTGATCATTGGGAAGGAACGTGGGTTGTAACATGGTTGTAATTAGATACAATAATGTAACCCAACAAGAGTAGCACCCTACTCTTGTTGGGTTACATTATTGTATCTAGGTTGTAATACAATCCAATGCAATCTAATAAAAATTGTGATCAATACTAAATAAAATATATTGAATTTTTTTAAAAATATTGAATAAAATGCCATCAATTTGCTGTCCCCGCTAATCACAGAATTTGATCCAGTCCCAGCAATAAATTTATGGAACGAGCAGGGTGTCAGGTATAGGTCAAAGAAGCCGACTTTTAAAAATAAAGATACAATGCTAGAAAATGCATTGAAAATTGTTGAGAATAATGGCGCTGCTGATAGAACAGGGGCTCAAACAGACACGATGATGACGGCTGATGATGATAAAACAGGAAGTGACAATGGGGACTGGATGGACTCTGACAATGACATGGAAACTGTTTTCAAACAATTGATTGAGTAACTACTCTAATTAATGGCGTAATAAAAACAAATGTGGAAATTGTTGAAGTACTTTTACTTCTTGTCACTAAGGTATAGTACGGAGTCCCCTAAATAAATATTTGTATTGGCCACTCGTCGTGCACGTTTCATCCTGTTTCACTGTTTGAATTTTTCATGAAGATTGAGAATGGCCATGATTCATGAAGTTTATTAACTCAGTCACATTGCTTCAGCAAGTGAATATATAGACATAGATTACGCGTGACTAGTTGTACTGATAATCATAATGGTAACAATCTGCACCTGTCGAACACATTATTCATAACATGCTAACAGAATTTTAATTCTCGTTTTCGCGTGGTTTCTAGAATGTTTGGAAGCCAAAGCGCGGCCATTTTGAAAGCATGACTCACCTTCGTAGCATGAATGTTCCCCTGCTGCACCTTTTTCCCATGCTCACGCTTCACGTTCTGATCTATTAAGAAAGTATGTAAATTGGTAACACTGCAACAATATCCCGACATGATACATGAATTACTTTGTCAAAAAACATGAATATCATACTTACTCAGCACGACAATCGGAGCATGCATTTTCGTAAACTTTTCGGCACAACGGAGCTGCACTACCGCCACCTGAGATCAATCTTTTTTTCAAATTACAAATTTTATTCTAAACTTTCCTAACGCGTAAGTAAATCTAGTATTTACACTAAATATTAGTACTAAAACTATCTCCGCGTAGTTAAAAGTCATTTTTATTAGATACATATGATATTGACTTCACTTCGTCATTTCATAACGATGCATTATAATAACATCACCATCGTCTGCTCTGCTCATTCCGGCGATATACGATCTACAATGTGAGACGAGACTCAGCCCGAAACAGCAGGCGGTTAAATTGTACCTGCAACGTACAGTACACACTACACAGCATCAGGGGCGGATCCAGAGAGGGGGTCCGGACCCCCCTTTTTACCACCAAAAAAGGAAAAAAGCATACACACGCACGCGCGCACGCACGCACGCACACACACACACAAACTTCTCTCATATTGTCTCCATAAAAAAAATCTTGTTTAGCGCTAGTTTTTCTGATAAAGATTTACTTATATATATGTAAATTCGTTATAAAAATCTAGAAATGGGCAAAGAGGGGTCCGCAGGCGTCCGCGGGACCGGATCTGATAGATTTTTGCATTCTAGACATCAAAATTACTGCTCAGATACTCTCAGAATGCACCATTTTTTTCAAAAAAATCTTGGGGGAGGTCCCCCTAAGTCGCCTTCGGCAGCTTTTTAAAACACCAGAAAAAGTAAGCAGGAAAAAGTGCCCTTTATTTCTTCCTGGACACCCCCTTTTCAAGAATCCTGGATCCGCCCCTGCACATCGTCAAGTGTAGTATTCTTTCAAAAAGTGCCCACATCTAATATTCTAATGACTCACTCCAACAGGCTCAGTCTTACAGAATTTTCCTATTTGGTGAGGTCATTCATGTTAATATACATGCATGTGATGTATACGTCCTAAAATAAATAATATTTTATTTAAGATTATACATGGAGAGCGCACACTCATCAGCAGTTTGATATGAAAATGTTTATACCTGTCTCATTTGAAATAATTTTAAGGTGGCAAATATTTCCATATTTTATAACGTTCACATCTACCCAGTACATTTAATTATGTCAAAGTAAACATTATCAAAAGAATATTTTCTATTATGGACTCTTGATATTATATTGTTGGAATTATGCATTGGAAGTGCATCGCACACACTTGAGAGAAGCTATCCATAAAAAAACGCTATTCAAATGTTTTAAGTTCAAATCAATTGTATTTCAAATGATAACAGATATCCATGAGTAGGCAATGGCAATCAACCTGCTGTAGTTACCAAATCAAACAATAATTTTCTAACGCGCAATCATTTTTCTTGTAATAGATATATTATCATATATATAAAAAATTACTTTTAAATAAAGATACATATGCATCTATATTATTTCTATGATCGATTACATCGTTTAGTTTAGGAATAAACACGTTGCATGCAGGAGCATATCCAGAGACATGATACAAGATTGCGTGGCACAGCTTTGTTGTTGATCCCGAGCGCTGCGCGCAGATGAGACCATAGATATAGAAGAAGACCCAACACCGTCACTGAAGTACGGAGCTTACTGAGTTCTGCGGCGTTTTGTTCACGCTACATCAAGGATTTTGCCACCATCACACGTCATCTTCGAAGGTTGTCACACAAGGATGAACCTTGGAGATGGACAGAGGAAGAAGATACTGCGTTCACGAATCTCAAGAATGCTTTATCTGCTGAGACGACCCTTGGGTACTTTGATCCTGAAAAGGAAACTGTAATCTATACAGATGGAAGCCCAATTGGACTTGGAGCTGTGCTCACCCAGAAGGGTGTAGATGGAGATCCTGTGCCATTGTACTACGCTAGCTATCCACTTACTGCTACTGGATCCCGCTATCCCCAGATTGATCGTGAAGCGTTTGCAATCTACTGGGCAGTGAAGCGTTTCACCTGTATGTATACGGCAAGGACTTCAGAGTCGTGACCGACCATCAACCACTTGTATCGTTGTTCAATAACCTCTCATCAAAACCGTCCGCAAGAATCGAGCGTTGGCTAATGGACCTGCAGAGGTATCGATTTCACGTTGATTATGAACCAGGTGACAAGAACCCGGCAGACTACGGTTCGAGACATCCGAGCAGTACACCTGCAACATCTACGCTTGAGGGTGTAGACGAGAGAACTGACGGTCACATTGCATACATAGTACGCAATGCTGTGCCAAAGGCAATGACTTTGAGCAAAATTGAAACTGCAACAGTGAGTATTACTGTTATACAGGCAGTTAGCATGTGCATGAAATCAGGGCAGTGGTACAAACCTTCCCCTGGTGTCAGTGTTTCTGAACTGTCGAGATACGAGCAAATAAAAACTGAGTTGACATGCACGGCAGATCAAACTGTGCTTTTAAAGTCGAATCGTATTGCCATACCTGCACAACTTCAGCAGAGAACAGTAGACATTGCACATGAGGGTCATCTTGGTATTGTGAAAACTAAGGCTCTTAGTCAACTGGAGAAAGACCCTACAAGGTTTTCTTAGAACTTACAGATGTACTCCTCACTCTACAACAGACGTTGCAACTGCTACATTGTTCCTGAAGCGTGTGATCAAAACCAAACTACCCCAGATTGTGGAACATGACCCCATCAGTGACACAGTACGCGTACGGGACAATCAACAGAAGATGAAAATGAAATTCCATGCTGATTCAGCCAGATATGAGAAACCTACTGACCTACAAGTAGGTGACTCAGTGTTAGTGAAAACCCCATACAATCTTGTCAAAGGTGGCTTACCATGTGTCCATATCAAACCACACCACTAACCATTACTCAGAAGAAGGGTAGTATGATATCTGCATCAGATGCATGGGCAGCATTCTGTGACCAGAAACTCTTCATTCTTCAAGAAAATCCCAAGTGATATGGGAGTAGGCATGGAGAGAGACTGTTAGATCACAAGAGACGAGGACTTGTATGATCGGTTTGGTGTTGAATGGGCTGTTCCGCAGTCCCATTTAATGCCTAATCAGTTACCACAAGCTGATAACATTCCGCGGCCCATTGACATCCCATTGAAGTTGACTGTGAACCCTCAGACGTCACCTTTTGATACAAATAGGTCATCACCTCCTATTCCCCCAAGGCGATCAACCCGGATGAGGAAGGCTCCAGAGAGACTTGACATCTTTAGAGTTTGACTGTAGTGGATGAGAATGTTGTGAAAGCAGATAGCTTACAGCAATTTGTGAAATATAATCTCCAGTTTATGATTGTAGTGGACGAGTTAACCTTCAGTGTTAATCTATGTGAGCATCAGGCTCTAAGACAGTAATTTGTGTTTGAGCAAATAGTCCAAAGTTTATTAATAGTTATTGCATTAATTATTCGTGTAATTTTGTGTAAAACCAATATCAATGGTTATCCAGTGAGTGACTATAATTAAGCTGATTCAGTTAAAATCACCAGGAAGGGGATGTAATGTATTGTTTCATTATATTAATATTGCCCATACTAGATGGGGCCAGTTGTTCTCCCCTCCGAAGAACCAGAGTAATGATGCGACCGCATTGTCCGTTGTTTCTTATACTTGCGTTTATTTCACAATAAATCTATGTGAATACATCACACTAGTGATGAATTCTTTGGAATGCTCTAGCGTTTCACATCGTAGGGATCACAGTTCTGAGTGTGGTATGTCACGTGTCCACATATTAATCCAATTATTAACAAATGATGCAATAATAAAATCAGGCCTCTGTTCACACGAGTGGGCTGTGAATAGGGATACATTTGTCGATTTACTACAGGTCTGTAGATTGATCGCTATCAAACAACTCAGTCCTGGTTAGAAGTAGAAGCAATTGTGATTATGGTTTCAAACTGCATGTGTTTGTAAGGGAAAGATAAGGACACACACAAAAAGCTAAATCAAAAACGCAATCGGCGTTAAAACAATCGTTTCTTTTTACTTTTCTTAATCCTCTTCACCTCCTCCTTTGCCAGCTTCTCCTCTAGTTCCCTCCTCCTCGTCAACTCTGCCGTCTCCTCCAAGTTTTCTCTGGGTGACTTGCTCGGACTAACGCCGGGTGTGACAGAGCCCGCCACCAGCGATGGCGGCAGTCGCTCGTCGCCCCAGGATACGCCCGTAACGACGGACGTGTTGTTTTCTGTCACCTCTTCCTCGTTGTCTGTGCTCGACTCTGGCTCTCTGCACAGCCAGCGTCGCTTCAGGGTCAGTTCTCCGTAAAGACGCCGCACATCGTCCGACGAGAACGCATCTCGGCCGCCGGCAGCGACCGCCGCGTCGAAGCCCTGTGACGTCGCCATCTGGTGGCGGAACGCCGTTGCATCAAACGCCGGCGTGAGCAGTCGCCGTTTAGACAGCAGCGCCCCCTGCGATGTGTAGTCGGCAATTTCTGTGTCCTTGCGGGCAAGCAGTTTCTCGAGCTCGGTCTTCTGTCGGTGCAGTTCGCTGACTGTTGTCAGGAGAGGAATGACCATCATCTCACTTGTGCTCGCGCAAGGCAGTCTTCTGGCTGAAAATGTCCAGACAAATCTGACACTGGCTAATTTCGATGTGAAATCGATGTCCAAGTTGTCATTGCTCTGAGTCACGTTGAACGTTACACCCTCAACAACCTGCGCACTGATGACCGACTCTATGTGGTGCAATATTCTTCTCAGCGGTGCCTCCAAGTGTGGATTCATGGTTTTGGTTTGTCCTAAGATATCATCTGCTTGTGCCTTGCATTCGAACAAACCATCATTGTAAAACCACATCAAGGAATAGCTACTCTCGGAGAAAATCATCTTCACAAAGGTAGGCCCCATGCACCCATTGACCTGGAATGGCTGCCAAACAGCACTGGCCAAATCAGACTTGTGTTGCCTTCTCCACTCTATGTATTCAGCCATGATTGGCGATGTGGTGCTTATGCTTGATAATAGTTGTTTGTACTCAGTCACTTTATTATTCAAGAGTTAGTCTATCAACATGACTCTCTTCTCCTCCCCCTCCTTCTCCTCCGGTAGACTCCGCTATGGTAGCTTCCTCTGCTTGAAGACTCTCTTCCTGCTGTTTAACCTTCTCCTGTGCATCCTTCTGCATCTTCTCTAGCTTCTCAAGTGTTACAGATTTCATAGGAAGCAGTTTTGGTTTACACAGCACGAGTTTGGGTGTGTCTTCTTCGTAGAGTAGACCATGCTTCGGAAGCACCTCTTGATATGCATTTCTCGTTTCAGACATATCTGCGAAAAAGGATAATAAAATGTACAACAATACAGAAAAAATTCTATACAACCACTAGATTTACTAATGGGCTAATGATGTACACACAGGCACTTGGGCTGAAAGGGTCTATGACTATGTCCCCCGGGGTACTGCCGGAACGTACCCTGGTACTATCTAATATCATAT